>NC_064812.1:72275841-72419593 GCF_023721935.1 Panthera uncia
GGGGGACGGATCCGGCAGACGGATGTGACGAGGGGAATCCCAGGAGCTTGGTGAGATGAAATCGGAGACTCGGAAGAGACTCGCGTCTGGCACACGGTCGATGGTGATTTATCAGAGTCTGTTTTTACACAGGGCGGTTACTGGAATCGCAGTGTCTGGCAACGGCTCCTCTGTCTTCACCACCTCGCAAGGTATGTCCCCTGCCCGGAAGGTGGTTCGCCTGGAAGCGCGAAGCGTCCAAGTCGCGAAGTCTGTTAACTCTCGGTCAGGGGCTCGCACTTGAGTGTGCTGCCTCCCCAAAACGTGAATTTTGAGCAGCTGTGGCGTTTAGCACGCAGCTTCCTCGTAGTTTGCCGGAAACGATCACGCAAGTGCCTTTCTGTTGCTGACAAGGTTTCCCGAAACTTAAGGGACAGAAAGCGCTTGTTTCCCACCTGCTTGCGCGGTGGGGGGCCCTTTCTGCCTCGGGGCTGGCTGAGGTCCCGAGCCCGGGGCCCGGCAGGGTGCCGCAGTGTCCAGCAGAGGGCGTCCCCGGGCGCGGAGCGTGAAGGGGCGCATTCGCCGCTCAGGTTTTCGTTCTTGTCCGCTGGTATATATTTCAGGGAGTTTGATGTCGATTTCAGCTGGAAACCCCGTTCATACACTGTTAATGTTCTTATGCGTTATCAAAGTATGTCTTCGCTGTCCTGCTTGTGTTTTACAGCTTGCTCTGACAGAGTTAGTAGCTGGCTGTTTTTTGAGGGTACTTCTTCTTTAGCGTTTTTCAGAGGAAATCCTATTTTTTGTCGCTGGAGGTCAGCAATGGTGCTAACCAGACACCTCCAGATAAACGAGAGTTGCTACGCTCCGGTTCTGTAATTGTGGTTTACTGTCTGTAGCACGTCGTTCCTTTCCCTTCCCAGTACAGTCTCAGGTTTCATGAAACGGAATTTTCCACAAAGTCTAGAAAACGATTCTACTGTAGGGGCGCCCGGGTGGCTCAGTCGGTTGAGTGTCCACCTCTTGATTTTGGCTCAGGTCGTGACCCTGGGGTCGTGGGCTGGAGCCCCAAGTTGGCCTCCACACTGAGCATGGAGCCTGCTTAATAGTGTCTCTCTCTCTCTCTCTCTCTCTCTCTCTCTCTCTCTCTCTCTTCCTCTGTCCCTCTCCCCCACTCACACGCTCGCTCTAAAATAGAATAAAAATAAATTTAAAAACATAAAGTGATCGTACTGTAGACCAAAGGGAGTTAACATGCAGGACACGCACCGGGCCCTGTTGGGGTCACAGAGGTGTTGCTCCGGTAGAAGGAAGCCATCCGTGTTTTGCCAGGATCCTGCCCGCTGAATGTGCCAGCATTATAACACAAGACAAATGCTTCAATCAGAGCCTGTGTTCTTAGCCGGATTTGTCTGACATGGTCTGTTAAATCCTTTAGTCCATTGTACTTGTATGACCTTGTAAAACCCTGAGTCTTAGGAGTGTCAAGGCTTTGCACCTCCGAGGCTTTTATTAAGCATTGTATCGCTTCTTTGTGAATTTGACAAATAAAGGAGAAAGAGGGTTCTTTTAAGTCAGAAGCTTTGGTTTTTTTCTGGTTTCTTTCTTCTGTTGATAAAACTTGTATTACTGATTTATACATATCGAGATCACCACCCCAAAGTGACCTTTCTTCCTCCCGTACGTGGTAGATGCGTTTAGTGACGTGAGCATTCGGCGGGGACCCATCACCTGTGAGCCTGGCTCTTACAGCCGCCTTTGACAGGATCACCCCCAGCATACGCAGGGAACCTTTGGTTTTGAGAACAGCATCCTTGTCCCCCAGGCTGGCTTATGGCTTTCTATAGGATGCCCCAAATTAGTGAGCTTTCGTAGACCCTGGGGTGAATACTCAAAAATGCCCAATAGGAGGGGCATTCTTTAGAATCACAAGCACTGTTGGAAAGAGTCTCAGAAGTAATTGTGCCCCACAGGGTGAAGTTCAGGTAATGTGCTCACTCTTCGGGCTTTGTTTCCAAGCTAATCCTGGAGAATTTTCAGTTTTACGAAGTCTCAGGGCTCGTGTGTGTTGGTGTTGCAAAAATTAGGTTGAGAGGTTACCTTTTACTATACAGAAGAAATTGCCTAAAACTCATTCGGGCCTTTTATTTATCGTAGATTAGGAAATGAGTTGTTACATGTTTCAAATATGGGGCGTTTGGAGCTCATTGTAAGTTTTGTGAATCTTGGTTTTTAAAGAAATTGTTTTGCTACACCTTTGTTTGTTAGGCAAGGACATTATAATCCCTACTTTATTATCCTTTAGAAAGTTGAGTGGTTCTTCCATAAACGCTAATTCAAGGGTATCACACCCTAACTGGGCTGTTTAAAAAGGAAAAAAAGAAAAACAGATATTGGCAAGATTTTTGTTTTCATTAATTCAAAATTGCTGTTTTACTTCTCTTTAACTTTTAACTCCTGTCAGTGACTGGGCCAGCTCTGTGTTCAGCCATGCTGAAATGTCAGCAGTGTGCTGGGCCCGTACTGGTATGTTAACTTCCTCGTCCAGGGGTTACAGGTCGCCAGTGCTGTTGCCCAGATGGGCCGCAGATCAGCCCCCCACCTGCCACCCAGCTCTCCGTAAGAGTGTGCCACTGCCTGCTGGCCTCTGGCTGTTCTTTGTCCTCTGTAAGGGTCAGGAAATCTTTCTCACATGTCTGCCTTCTCGTTATTAAATTAGATTCCACCCTGAAGATGTTTTCTAAGGAATCCAAAATGCTACAAAGAAGTATATCCTTTTCAAATATGGTGAGTTCATTTTACTTTTAAGTCAGCGTCACCATGGAAATTCACGTAGCACTTTGTTTTCAACACACGTATAATGGCATTTCATTTCTCCCCCAGACAATTGGGTTTATTCCTGTGTAGGTGTGCACAGAATGCCCGAGTTAGATTAGTTCTAAGTTCAATTTCAACTTTTTTCAGGGTACCTCTTTCTCATAATACCGTGTTTTCATTTGTAGCCTAGAAGATTTGAAGTACTACTCAGTAGAATTCTCTACTTAATAAATCTGTGCTTTTCTGGAACTATCTAACTAAATGTTTCTGTAGTTTATAAATAACTTGTGTTTCTGAGTTGATAGGACACCTAATACTAGAAAACCAGTTCTTCTGAAAAAGACACACTTTATTATTCATGTAAACCATCCGAAAGGTTTTGAAATTCCCTAAAGAATTTTTGAAGTCCTCCCTACGCATGGGAAGTGTATGATCCAGAGAGGATTCTTGAGGATAAATAAAGCCCCCACCTCTGCCCACCACACGATTCACCTGTGTTAGGATTTTCTCTAGCCCAGGGCCACGAGAGCCATCCAGAGCCCCTGAAAATCCTCAGGCTAGACCCGTGTGCACTGCACACACTTTGACCTCCTTTCTTATGTTTGGGAGGAAACTAAGCCTCTGGAATTGGCCGATTGAAAAAAAAAAAACTCCCTGAATATGAGGAAGGCCAAAATAAGCAGAATGTGAGCATTAATTTGGCAGGGGAGGGCTCCCAAGATAATTTCACCATGTTCGGGATCTGCTGATTATCGTAAACCATTAATGTCAAACCATTTGTATTTCAGGCTTTATCATCTTGTTTGCTTTTGCCAGGAGACGCCACGGTCATCAGTTCTTCGTGGGACAACAATGTGTATGTATCTGCGCGGGCTGCTCGTGTAATCCCTCACGTGGCCCCGCTGTCTTTGCGGATGAAAGGCAGGAAGGGCCAGGTCTTCCGCTGGGGAGACGCTGTGTTATTGTCACATACTACAGAAGGGTAGTGCTGATGGCTTTGACTCTGCATTTGAATCTAATAAATTCTCCAACTGGACTCTGTTTTCCTTTGTGTGTTAAATGGAGGTGAAAACACAGATGAGCCAGACCTGGAGATTTCTAGCTTTAAATTCAGATTTTGAGTATTTTGGCCTGATAACAGGAGAACAAGTAAATTTGTCATTCTAGTGGGCCTGAGTAAGTAGAGAACTAAAACGATAGAATATTCCTTGAATATGTGTTTAAGGGTCTTAAAATTAAGCTGGAATGCTTTTTAATAGTTCTCATTATCTTGTCTGTTAGCTATTTTTATTCTATAGCATTTGGAAGACGCCAGGACACGTTAATGGGACACGACGATGCCGTTAGTAAGATCTGTTGGCATGACAACCGGCTGTATTCCGCATCGTGGGACTCCACAGTGAAGGTTTGCATAGAATTTCTAGCTTAAAATGTTAGGATAATACAAGTATTATAAACCATTCCGCTGTCTGTTCATGTGTTCAGTCACTTCACTATTTTTCACGAAGTGTATAAGTGATATATAAAGATCCTGTATGTTAATGCCTTTTTTTTTTTTTTTAATATTAATTTATGTTTGAGGGGGAGAGAGAGCAAGCATGAGCAGGGGACGGGTAGAGAGACGGGAGACTGAGGATCCAAAGAGGGCTCTGCACTGCTAGCAGAGAGCCCAACGCAGGGCTTGAACTCACGAACTGTGAGATCATGACCTGTGCCAAAGTCAGAAGCTGGGTGGACTGAGCCACCCAGGCGCCCCTGCCTGTGTGTGTTTAATGTGTGCACCTCTTAATAGGAAGTCTTCATGACTTTTGTACTGTGCGCTCAACCAGGGGGTTAAATGAGGTGGAACAGTTGGACCCCTGAATCACACAGGTTGGAACTGCTCAGGTCCACTTATACGTGGATTTTTGTTGGTAAATTCATACACTGCTGTAAATCTATTTTATGATTTTCTTACCATTTTATGTTCTGCAGCTGATTGTAAGATTACAGTCTATAATACATATAAGATGCGGACTAGGTTAGCTGTTTATGTTGTCAGTAAGACTTCCAGTCAACAGTATGCAATCAGTACAGTAGTTAAGTTTGGGGAGAGTCAAAGTTATAAGTAGATTTTCAAGTGCATGGCGCGGCGGGGGGGTGGGGGGGGTAGGGGTGGTCAGAGCCCTAACCCCTGCATTGTTCAAGGGCCAACTGTATGCAGTAGGAGTCCTCTTATCTCACAGTTGGAACTAGCAGTTAATCAAAAAACATCAAGCTGAAGTGGGGAATCATGAAAAGAGAATGCATTCGACTTCAAGTTCGAACATACAAACGCACACGCCTTCACCATTCTGTCGACGTGGGGCATCCATGGCCTCTGCTTTGGAATCCTGCCCAACTGTCTGGCAGAGACCACACCAGCGTTCACCATCCTCAGTTTCCAATTTGCATTTATGTAAAAAGCAAGCAGGAACCTAAAACTATTAGAATTCCTTCCGGAGTTTTTCAGGATTTCCCCCCATTCTTATAGACAAATTTTCTCGCTCGCGCCGCATTTTGGCAATTTTTTTCGGTGACTTGCCTTTTTGGGTCTTCTCGAAACGTCACCGGATGCCACGGCGCTTCTGCAGTCAGGTTTCCGTAGTTCACACGAAGACCACGACGACGACAGCAGGTGCAAAGGACAGAAACAGACACAGGTGCAGTCGACACGGGGCAAGCGCCTGTGGCAGGAACAGAAGCGTGGGCAGTGCAGGGAGGGAGCCAGAAGCACTTAGTCACAGCTGTGTTTTGTTGGCAAATAGGTTAAATGGGAGTTGGTCGGTCAAGGGCGCTTTTCTTAGAAATGCTTTCGCTCTGAATGTTTGCAAATCCCTCCCGTGACACGTTCTACCCTAGGTGTGGTCCGGGGTTCCTGCAGAAACGACATGCCCCAAAAGACACCGGTTTGACATGCTGGCCGAGCTGGAACACGACGTCAGTGTGAGTACCAGCAGAGACACGCCTGAGTCCGAGGGAGGGTGGGCTGTTCTTGGTCTTACCCGTGTTTTCATTTTTTTGCTTCATTTATTTCGCTCGTGGGAGGAGAGCACGGGCTCTCCGTTCTTTTGACTCGACTCTTTGGGTTTCCAAGTCTACTTTGCCTTTTTTTCCCCGATTTGCTGTTTCTCTGAGAATCAGCTACCGTCCGGTCCAATTTCTGAGCATGACAATATTTAGATCCCCTCGAACTATTTGGGGCAAGAAAGTATGCCCCATCATCTCTCATGTTTTCCAGCACATTAGTAGAAGGGACTATCTAGCGTGACACCCTCCAACAGCCAAGAACGTAAACCTGGTGTTGGGTGGCCCGGGCGCACGTGACCTGGGGCAGAACCAGAGCTCGCACTTGGTTCCCCTCGCTCGTTCCACAACCAGTGGGTCGCACAGCTGCTCCTCCCACTGGAGCTCACGGTACTCTTTTCTCTGAGATGGTGACCTGAAACCTGATTTGCATGGTCGACAGACGAGCTAAGGTTCAGAAATATTTACGGAGTATGTAATTCCAGGCGGGCATGCAAATATAACCCGAGAGATCCCCATTTCTCCGAAATCCCTCAAATAACATGGATCACCTGTGCCCCAGTCTGGTACCTCGTTACAATTTGTAATTCACAGAGTTATTCAGAAACTGTTGATTTTAGGCTATTAAAAAGAATTTCTTTTAACATTTTTTGAGACAGAGAGTGTGAGTGGGAAAGGGACAGAGAGAGAGGGAGTCACAGATTCCAAAGCAGGCTCCAGGCCCGGAGCTGTCAGCACGGAGCCCGACAAGGGGCTCGAACTCTCAAACCACGAGATCATGACCTGAGCCGAAGTCGGCCGCTGGACCGACTGAGCCACCCGGGCGCCCCAATTTTAAGCTCTTTTAAAACTGCATTCCGTTTACGTTGGCAGTATTTCATTTTGTTCACTAGCATATGAAGAATTTCATTTTTCAGTAACTGCGTAGGCAATGTTGAAACACGTCTGCATTAGCCACATCAGCACACTGTCCGTTAGAGCTTAACCTTCATCACGTGCACATAGTCGAGTCAGCCTAGGGAAACCGTGATGACCGTAATTCTAAATGGATTACGTTATGTGTTTCCTTCCTCAGGTAGATACAATTAGCCTAAATGCCGCAGGTACGATGTTGGTCTCAGGCACCAAAGAAGGCACAGTGAGTATCTGGGACCTCACCACGGCCACCGTACTGCACCAGATCCCGTGCCATTCGGGGACCATACGTGATGCTGCTTTTAGCCCAGGTAGTTTTATCCTTTTTAATACAGAGGATACTGGGGGAATCAGAATTATTATCTTGAAATCGTAAGAATGTAAAAAGAAAAACAGGCTGCCGATAGAAGTAGTTTTGCCCGTATCCAAGGCTGCTTCGTGGCAGAATACGGGCTACTTGGGCCATTTGTACCTCCAGGAGAGCTATGGCGGACGCTGCTCTTAATTCACCAGCTCACCAGAGGAACTGATTTATAGTGCGCGGGTGGACTCACCCCAAAGGGTCATCGGCCCAGTGTCTTAGAAACAAACATTTCCACGAGAGGAGAGTCCTTGGTTAAGTACAAGTAGCTCAGGGAAAATGCAGGCGAACACTATGCCAGAGATGAAACGTCAGAACGATCTAGAACACACTTCTGAAGCTGTAATTGTCTCTCGCGTTACAGACAGTCGCCACGTCCTCAGCACAGGTGCAGATGGCTGTCTAAACGTCATAGATGTGCAGACGGGAATGCTCATCTCCTCTATGACTTCAGACGAGCCCCAGAGGTACGTTCTCTTGCTCGCGTTCCTAGTGGGCGAAGACGTTTACGGACAAGCTCGTGATCGTGACATTTGGGCTTGCTTTGGCCGGCGTGGATAGGGCCCTTCCTTCATGACAAATGACCAAATGACTGTTTCTAAATCATTGTTGCAGGTGCTTCATCTGGGATGGAAATTCTGTTTTGTCTGGAAGTCAGTCTGGTGAACTGCTTGTCTGGGACCTCCTCGGAGGAAAGCTCAGTGAGAGAATACAGGGCCACGCAGGTAAGCGGTTATGCAGTTGACTTGACCTTTCTTCCTAAAATGCTGAACTCCAACCTGCTTTTCCCATCAGGAAACCTACCTTTCCCAGGCAGAAAACACCCCACTGCCCTCCACGTCGTAAACGTTCCCCACGAGCATCTTCGTTGGCCAAGTGACCCTTCGGGACTGAGATTTACGTTGACTGACTCCAAAAAGGAAGTTTTTGCATTAACTCCCACTTGGAGAATTAAAAACCATAGTAAAAGCTGCAACTTTTTTAAGTACACGCACAAAGTTTTTTAAAAACCCCAAAACAGCACAAAAGTAATTAATTTCAGTAAAAACGATCTTCCTCCCACCACTGACCCCCTTCCTCCCTGTTCTCCTTTGAGGACTTCCTTCCAGTTTGCGTCCTGGGTGTGGGTGCACCCTTACTGTTGAGACGAGGGATGTGTTGTACGTGTATGAAGTATTCTGCCCTTTTCTTCCCACCCAGTATCCCCTGGAGACTCGCTGTATGTGCTTCTATTTGCACGGTTGCCTCCTCATCTCAAAGACTTATGGTCTTTAATTCTTCTAGTTTCTAAGGTTATAAGTATCTGCTTTTCCACTGTGACCAGGAACTTCCCCCCGACATCCTCTTCCCTCTGTCCTTTGGTGACATGGTTATCTCGTCACGTTCTAAAGTGACCTGCGTAGGTCATTCGCAGTTTACCGGCTTTAAATAACCTTCGACCCTGTCCAGTAAATGGACTTCGCAGCCTCACACCAATTCCTTACCTCTTCCTCCCGTCCGTCTCCTGTTATCGTAGGTGTATATACTTGCATTCTGGTGTCACTCCTAATCCTCCGTTATTTCAGCTTTCCACGTGAGCGGTTTCTCATTCCTCGCACATTCCTTGTGCCAAGCAGTTATTTTTCATTGACACACCGATTACAGGATGAGAGTACTTAACAGCGGATCTCCGGGCCCCCTGGTCGACTTGCCACCTAACCACACGGTCTCTTTCCCTTAGGTGCTGTGACATGTATATGGATGAATGAACAGTGTAGCAGTATCATCACAGGAGGGGAAGACAGACAGATAATGTTCTGGAAATTGCAGTATTAAGTGCCTTTTCCTCTCTTGAATGTTAAGTTGAACTCTATTTAGTGTATTTTAAACCAAACTTTGAAATCAACTGGTGAATGTGCAATGATGGTATTCGAAGTTTTACCACATGAGGTATTTGTGGTTTTAAACTTCCAAAATCATGGTGACTTCATTGAAAGCCATTGGTCGCCATCCTCTAAGGCGGACAAAACGTGGCGGTGGTAGGGTGAAAACATTACATCTGGAAGGCAGGTGTTCGTCCCGCGGCAGGTTTGAGTGGCAAAGAAAGTAGCTAAGAGATACAAAACGGAGTTGGGAAAACTTTGAAAAAACGCTGAGCAGCTCAGAATTTTCCAAGAAAATGTGCAGTATTCTCTGCTACTTCCGAGTCACGCTGTTTTGTCTTCCTTACCTACGAAATTGCTGCCCATTGGGTCCTTGGGTATGTGTTTTCATGGAGTGGTTTACTTTGTATAACCTACTGTTCTCAGATTCTAAGAACCTGGGGAAGGATCAGCAATTCTTGTAACAGTAAGTTTACTGTGTACAGGACGGTTTATTTCATTATAGCTATTAAATGCTCATCTTTTCTACATTAAAAATATTTTTCTGTAATGAAAGCTGTTTTCATTTTCTTAAGTGATTTATTACCAAGGCTAGTGCCCTTTACGAACTTCAAGTATTGGTCCTTCTAGAAAACCAAACTTAGTGATGAGAATGTCCTTCTTATATTTTTGGAACTGTCTTCAGATAGTCCAAATCCAGAGAACAAAACAAGGTAAAGTAAACGGGGAAATGTTGTTTGGTTTGCTTTTCTAAATCTCAAGGTAAGATGTTAAACAGTACTGATTTGCCTTTATGTTAAAACTCTTCTATGATCTTTAAAAACATTGTTAAGTCTTATAGGCCGTATCACATGGGGGGAGAACCTGACCAGGGTAACAAGCGTCATTAAACATGACTCGGTCTCGGGTTTGCAAGGAGCCTCAGTGGCTTCCTGTTGCTCTGCCTGGATGTGCACGCCGGCCCTCTGGGGTTCAGAGGCGGAAGCACTTCTCCTGACAGGCGCTCCTCCTCCTCTCTCAGCACAGAGGGCTCTTCTCAGGGCCCGTGGACGTCAGCTGCTCCGGGAGAAACCCCACGGGCCTGTTTTCTAAGTCATGCGCAAGTTTGGTGAAATCCACGGACAGTTTCCAAATGATGCAATAAATAGGCTAAAAGTTAACTTTATTTATACATATTTAATTAAAATGGAATAGGCATAAACCAAAACAAAAAACAAAAAAATGAGGGTAACGTGTCATATGCCACTCGGTTTGTAGGGAGGGGTCAGGAAATGGAACAAACTACCTGGAAGACATCCTAAGGCCATCCCGAAGTAGCTAGGTTACATAACGTTAGAGTAAATGACAAAATTAGATACTATTCCACTTAATCTACAAATGAAAAAAGAGAGTCAAAGTTTATCCTATTTGGTGTAAGAATTTTTACAGTTCATACATACTGATTCATTTCTAGGAAGTAAGGTCAGTAACTTTTGGAAGAAAGAAATTTCCATTACACAACGACTAGAAAATCTCCAATGCAACTAAGCAGCTATGCGGTAGCTCAGTATGTACCATTAACCGTTCTGGGCTAGTGTACATTTCAGTTTAATAGAGAACTGCACTCTGGGTTTTAGGAAGGCAGCAATAGTTCTATTTTGGCTCTTATTCTAGATGCTTAACACAGTTAAGGCGACAGTTCAAGCATATAGAGTAAAGGTAGTTACAATTTAATGATGATCAACAGTCTCTTGCAACCTACACTGTATAATGCTTACACGGAATGAAACCAGTGTTCTTAATTGGTGTTGGACGCACGCACGCAGAACTAAAAAACCATCAAAAGCAATCATTCTACACGTACTATGGTAGCACATTAAAAAGGCAATTATGCCACAGAACTAAAGTAACGTGAGCGGCACTACTTGATATACAGGATAAAGGTGATTCGTTCTAACACAGAGCTAAGCCTGTATCAGTCATTCTAATCATAATGGCTTGTAAAAGCATCGGGTTTCCAGTAGAGAAACTACTCTATGGAAATCAGTAAATCTGTCCAAAGTTTCACATCTGTAAAACCAGGATAAGGCTACAACGATCTTGAAGTGGGACGAGATATCCGATCAAAACAGTTAAGATTCCCAGCCATAATGTAAGATAGAAAGGGCTTCACGCAGCATATGCTCTCTGGCTCCTAGAAAGCTTCATGTGCATAATATAAAGTTAAGTTGCCCGAGAAGTAAACCGGAGAAGTTCAGTGGAGTTTCCATTGTGCCATGACGTTTAAACTTCAGGAATGGTGTGATCCATCAGGCTTTTCATAATGCTTGGGGCCATCCTACGAGAGAGTTTATTAAATACGGAGGTTTGGGTTTCTTGGTTCAAAAAAGCTATCATGCTGATCCAAGAAAACTCCCACTCAAGCTTAGCACTTGGGATCCAGTGGAATTGGGGGGAGAGGGAAGGTCTTTTTCACGAGTTCTAAGAGTCTCAGGTAATCTAGTTCACAAAATACCCAGTGTGAAAGGTTGGGAAAAGTTAGATCAGATACAAGTAAGTGCTTGAATATTAATACCGGTGACTAAAACAAGGAAAATGACAACACTGCTATGAACTGGGAGGGAAAGGGGAAGGGAGACCCTGTCGCTGGTTTGAGAGAACTCTGACTAGTCTCGACTCCAGCTTCCTTTTCCTTCCATCCATAAACGCAAACTTTACTAAGGTATTATGTTTTTACTCTTTTAAATGCTATCTCCACAGGCAAGACAGAATCTGAAAAAAGGATCCAAGTTGGCTTGGTAAAAACAGCTGACAGAAGCCAGGATTCCAAAGGTTCTAGGGAAGGTAACACTGGCTGTCCCTCTTCTCTTCCCCCAAGTCAGTTTTCCAGCCTCCCTTCCTGAGGACCACGGTGGCACCACGCGCCTGACCTGCCTCCTGAGATGCTTTCAGAATAGGCACTGTTACTCCTAACATCCCACAGGCAGGAATTCTCCATCGTGAACCCCCACGAGTAGATTTCTACTGAGCAGAGGAACTGCGGGCAGAGTGCAACTCTAGTCCGTTTTACTGAAGCTGAAATGAAAGCCTGCCCACTTCTGCTCACGTCCCTCTTTTCTACCAGAAAAGGTCAAAATTTCAGAAGCAGATGGTGAATTTTATTCAATACTTGGGAAGTTGTGAGCGGTCATCCTTACCAACTCCCCCGATTTAAATAGTTAACTTCAAATTTCGAGATCAACACCACGTCATCCCTTAGGTAAAAGAACCATAGACGGAGGAATTCATACAGGCACAAGGACTTTCTTTTACCTCACAGGACCGGAAGCACCAAGTTGAAGTACGGTCTACTTACCGTTTGATAATATGTTCAAAGATAAAAGCAGGCATGATCGTAATAGTAACTACAGACTCGGATGTTGACAGTATGTCTGCAATTTGAGAGTCCTGTTAAAAACACGCAATGAAAATTAATTCTAAGGCTTTAAGAAGTATGAAATTATGTTATGCTTGGTAAATATGTATGTCCACATACGTTTTGCTAATAATTCTAAAATCTGACCCTCGATATTTGGTATTTTTTCTAGTTTCACCGAGTTTAATTCTATAGAATGGCAATTTTATAGATGGTAACAAAATTGCTAAGTAAACTAAGTATTGTAGCCAAAGAATCATCTTTTTCATTACTTAAGATGAAATCATTTTCTTCATGTACAAGACTTCCCATGACTTCTCAGTTAACAGTGCACTCTTAACCAAGTTCATGAAACGAGCAGGTCTTAATGAAAACCTTTCGACCCTAACATAGCCTTATTTAGGAATCTGTGGAGGGGGAAAATGTGGTACTGATCTAAACAGAAACCATTACTCACTTCCTACCATCCCTGGGTTGGAAAAAGCTGAGCAATCACTCATTCAGAATGTCCTCAAAATCCTCAATGCCCACATCTCCACAGAATTCTAATTCAAGGGACTGCAGAGATCATAGCAGTCAAGCCCTCTGCTATAGGAACGACAATTCCAGAGAATAGTCCAGGTAATTCCTTTGGCCTGAGAGCACAGCCAGAGTCCGAGGTCCCACATCTCCCCAAGTTCCTGTTTATTTTGCAAGTCTACACGCAAACGCCACTGAAACAAATGGGAAAGGTAGCACGAGACCCAAGTTCTGTTCTTACCTTCAGCCCAATGACATTCTGCCCGTTGACTTCACAGATGTTGTGCTCCGTGAGAAGACCATTTCTGGCTGCAGAACTGTCTTTCACTATGGATGTTATCTTTCCATTTTTAAAGATAAACCCAACATGTCCAGTACTATCCTTATGCATGGTAATCGTCCGCTCAAAGGGCCTGCAGACATAATGGGTTAAGTGAAAAGTTTAATTCTTTCTATTGGCCCAAGTTACTCTTCAAAATTCTCCTTAAAGTAGAGAAGATGTTCCATCTGCAGAATGTTTACTTAAACACCTACCGTGTGAGAAACTAGGAACAAAATTAGATAAAACCGAAGTTTAACTGAGAAGAATAAAAACCCAAAAGCTAACTGTACCAATGTGACATAGATTGACCCTTAACACTTGCTAAGGGGCAGGAAAATAGAGGCCTTATTTCAGTGCCAAATGTTTGGTTTATAAACTGCTAAATATAAAAATGCCACCTTTCTACCTTGGCAACTAGAGCTTCATAACCCCCCTGAAGGCCAGATTTGGTTTTTAGAACTCCCACCCCAACTTGGGAGTTCTGCAGGGACCCTGGCACGGTGTCCCCTCCTATGCTGGATGTCTAAACAGTAAACTGGAAAGTGAGGCCAGAGATGCCATACTGCTTGCCCTTCCAATGTTCATTTACTACGATCTAGAGAAAGAGACAGGAAGGTAACTTCTAGAGGATGCATACGAAACCAGAATGCTCTAAAAATTTTTAAGAAAAATCTGCACCAAACAACTACAAGACTGTAAGGCTAATCAATAACATCTAATATTCTTCTGCAACACAGTCAACCATATTCACAGAATCTCAAAGCCCCAGAGAATGGAAAACTAGTCTTGAATTTCCATTTCAACAGTCTAGTCAACTTACCGGTCACGAACAGTCATAGTAATCTTCTCCCCAAAAGCCTGTTTCAGCACCTTATGTGCCTTATCAGAGCTCCAACCTGCACAGTTTTCCCCGTTGATCTGGAGTACCTGGTCCCCAAATCTCAGACCAACCAAAGAGGCTGGAGAATTTGCCTGGACCAGCTGAACAAATATACCCTAGAGAATAAGGAAATAACTTTAGTCATTTGCCACTGTTACGATAATGGTTTAAAAACACTGGGAAATTAAGAGCCAACTGTTCAGGTTACGAATCTACCCTAGTTAAAAAAGAAAAAGAAAAACTACATGAATATGTATGCGTCATTACTCCCAAAAAAGAAACTGAAAATTTTATGGAGGCAATGACCCCAGGAACTAGGGCAAAAACGTAAAATCACACTAGTAATTTCTACCTCAAATCATGACCCACCCGACCAACCTCAATCACCCCCTTCATCTTGGAATAAAAAGTCTAAGGAAAACAAAGTAGGGTTTCTACAAGCGCCTGGGTGGGTGGCTCAGTCAGTTGAGCATGACTTCAGTTCAGCTCATGATCTCACGGTTCATGGGTTCGAGCCCACACCGGGCTCTGTGCTGACAGCTCAGAGCCTGGAGTCTGCTTCGGATTCTGTGTCTCCCTCTCTCTCTGCCCCTCTCAAAAATAAACATTAAAAAAAAATTTTTTTTTAAATGACAGTGTAAGGTCACAACTCTTCTTTAGAGTTGAAGGACTCCTCAACCCATTTGCTAAATTACAGAGAAGTAAATAAGGTTAATTAAATAAGATTAAGGTTTATTTAATAGCCTAAAAGGTACATTCAATACCACTCCAGTTTTTATAAAGAATCCACTATGAAATAAATACAGAAAACTCAAGTTTAGTCAACAGAGAATTAAACCCACATGGATACTTCTACTCCTGTAAACTCTCAATCTCAGATGTTGAATATAAAAAAAAAAAAAAAAATACAAGTTTGGGGCGTCTGGGTGGCTCAGCCGGTTAAGCATCCAACTTTGGCTCAGGTCATGATCTTGTGGTTTACGAGTTCAAGCGCCGCGTCGGGCTCTGTGCTGATAAGCTCAGAGCCTGGAGCCTGCTTCAGATTCTGTGTCTCCCTCTCTCTCTGCCCCTCCCTCACTCACGCTCTCGCTCTGTCTCAGAAATGAAGAAGAGTAAACTTGGCAAAATATGAAAGCATCCACAAAGCTAGACCCTTTCTATACTCTTAGGCTGGGTCGGACAGAATTCCTGTCCCGTATCTTACAGCTTACTTTAGGACAGTACCGGAAACTGGCTGGCCCCCTATGAAATGGTCAGAGCAAGGAGTTTTGGCCAAACGGCGAAATCCACTGCAGGGATAAGTGCAGTGGAGATAGGGGCCTATGAAGAGTATCTTGTCTTTTAGGGCAGAGGAAGGAGCAGAGAGCAAATCCCGGCAGAAGGGGCTGCATACACCACTGAAAAGCAAGGAAAGGCAGTGAAGTCAGGGCTTCCGAGGAAGCGTGGTGACGTGTCCTGCGTAAGTTACAGGTGTGCGAGCCGCTGATGCCCTGAGCCCTCCGGGTAGGCAGGCAGGGTTGGGGCTTCCTGCCAGGATCAGCGTCAGCCATTTACCACAGTGTGCAACACACATTACCTTTAGCATTTTCTATGTGAAAAGGTGGGACACACTAAGCTAATAAGACTTCAGACTGCTAAGGAATCCGAGGTAATGCCTGAAACCACAAATCGGGGTAAAGACTCAGCATGTCTTTAACAATCCTAAACGCCTCCTCAGAGAGTAACCACCCCATTTAATTTCTTCAGTATGGTGCGGTAAGAAGTAATTACAAAGTAAAATAATGACTGCCCTAATTAGAAAATCACTTTTGCTCAAGAAATGACCTATTAAATTCACACTGAAGGATGGAAATAACAAGCCTGCAAACTCACTTCACAAGTTAAATGATCATTATTGGAAAATACACACAAGACCACCAACTCTCACTGGTCAGTCTTTCTTAACATGTACATATGATGCCCTATTTGAAGGTCATGATTTTATCTGTATAAACTATGTTATACATAGACCGATGAACTTTATTCCAGAAAGGAGACTCAAAAGATAATTCACTTAAGGTAATGAAGTATCAGCTCTGCCTCTGCAGAATAGAGCATCTCCAAGTGGAAAAATTTAAGTTAGTGGACTTAAAATAATCTTGATTATAGATGCAATACAATTAATTAAAACATCTGCACCGCAGGGGCGCCTGGGTGGCTCAGCCAGTTAAGTGTCTGACTTCGGCTCGGGTCATGATCTCGCGGTTCATCAGTTCGAGCCCCACGTTGTGCTCTGCGCTGACGGCTCAGAGCCTGGAGCCTGTTTCAGATTCTGTGTCTCCGTCTCTCTCTGCTCCTACCCTGCTCATGCTCGCTCTCTCTCTCACAAAAATAAACATTAAAAAAAATTTTTTTTAAACATTTGCACTGTAAATTATGCTAATAGTGATCACTTAATATCCCATAAGCTATTTTGACAAACTGAAATATAATTAAAAATACTTACATTATCTATTGATTTAAGCCTGAGCCCAATCTTTCCATCTTGATCCTTACACAAAATGACTTCACGAATCCCTTGCTTAATTTCTGCTCTACGAATTCCAACGTCATTACCAGTTACAGGAGCCACCATATAGTTCATACTGGAAGGTCGTGCTACCAGCTGCTGACAAAAACATATACGACGTGTCAATACTTAGAAACATTCTTCATGAAAAAACCTAAAATGACAATTAACTTGAATATACTCAGTTGTGGTTTCCCACAAAGTAATTTGCATACTGTTTCCTTCAAATAAATGGATTTACACAAAAATGTCCCCAGCTTTTATTTACTAATCCTAAAGGAAATTTATTACCACATGTATCACCTCCAAAAGATTCAATGGCTTTCTCTGTCGCCTTCTGAATTCACTGATATCTGCTTCATGCATACTCTGGCTTGTCTTCAAACATATTATCCTTGAGCTTAAAGGCCACATCATACTCTTGAAAACACACATTTTCCAGAGGGTTCTTCTGCATATGGTCTGATGTGTAGCCATCTACTGACCCTTTCAGAGTTTCTATAGAAGGGAGAACCTTCTTACCTCACAGTGCCATTGTAAGGATTAAAACTGCACGTTCCAGAAGTGCTGGCACACGAGACAGGATCATTCTCCTCCTCCACAGTGAACATTTATGGACTAACCAACTGTACGCACAAAGCAGACTGACCGAGAAGAGCTATACTTGGCATTCATGGCGGGTACCACGTTCCCAGTTTCTCAGTTTTCTCAAGTTTTCTTGACCACAACTGGTTTTCTAGTTTAAGCGGACCCTTTCTTCAACCAAAAAGATAATGTGGGAAGAGCTTACCAAGCCTTCTTAATTGGAATCTGTCAAAAGAACCTCCGACCTACCTAAGAACTATGAGTTCAGAGCAACAATAACAGGGAAAGAGGAACCTCAACTACGTAATCACAGATCGCAAATTTTTGGTTCAGAATGTGTGGTGATTATGACCGCATATTCCTAAAGCTGAAAGTCTTAACGGGAGTAATGCACACATAAAATTATGCTAGAAATCAGAACACAATGCCAGAAAATACTACTTACGAGATTATACAGGTTCAAAACAAGAAATGATTACAGCTATAAGAGACACAGGAAAATCAGGTAATGGGATAGAAACAAAAATTGAAGCCAATGAATTATTTAGTTTGGCTGGAATACAGAACAAAGGGGCAAGGGAGCTTTGGAGGAGGTTTTACTTTTGAAATATCTTAATTTTTTCCAGCAAGTATTTTTAAGTACTTGATGTACTAGGCGTTCTTACTTACTATGACCAACACATCATCTCTGCGCCCTTCCCCCGTTCTAAGCAAGCAACCATTTCCGGAGAGGGCTACTACAATAACCTTCTAGACCGCCTTCCTGACTGTCTACAGAGCAAAAACATAAATTAAAAAAAAAAAGGGGGGGGGGGGGAAGAAGGAAATCAGATTACACCACTCCCACAACTCAGATCCCAATCCCTTACCACGGTCTACAAGGCCACAGACCACCCGGCCCTCACTACCCGTCCAATGCCATCTGCTACCACCATGTCCTACCCTTGCTTCCTCTGGCCATCACACAAGTCTTGTCAAGTCCACCAAGTTCATTTCTGCCTTCAAGAAACGAAGCCTTCAAGTTCTCGGTATTCTCTTACCAGATATTCACATGCCTTACTCCCTCATTTCCTTCAGTTCTTTACTCATCCTACGTCAACCCCTCAGAGAGAACACATATGCTCACGATATTGACATATAGCCCTGGCACTTCATTCATTTCGTTCATGTCATAAGCGCTGGCTTATTTGCCTACAATGCGAGTTTCACTGGCGTGTGTGGTGGGCGGGACACTGCTGTGGTTCACTATCAGATCTATCACACCTAGCACAGTGCATGGAACGTGTGGGTTCTTAAGCTACTGGCTCTCATCGCCCCTCATTTAAGGGCCAGTGGAAGACAGCACCCTGAAAAGGGTTCTAGCTTCTAGAATAGATGCTTTGAATGCGCAACCAAATACATGATGCAGTTTTTTCCAAGGCCAGAATAAAAGATCTGGAAACCAAGGTGTGGCTGTGGGAACAGTTAGTTCCTCTCGCTGTTGTATCTAAACACAAAAGTTTTGCATCCCGCCCCCCGTACCCCCATACCGAGCTCTACAGTGTGAAGGTCTTATTTACGAAGGAGGCATGCCTCCACCTGGGAACACAACACTGTCTCCTCTGAATCAGAAGAACATCACCTAACCATTGTTTTGGACTTCATATGCCACTGAACAAAGGCAAGAGGAGGTTACTAAATTGGCTAGTGTGATTAATTCTGGTAAGCAAGCGAAATTGGGTTGCTGCTTGATAATGGGTTCTAGACTATGTTTGGAATCCAGAAAGTTCTTTGAGATGCCTCTTAGGTCTTCCATGTCCAACAGTAAAATTAATAGAAAAATACACTTCAGCTTGTAGTCACGATGGAGCCAGAATTACCCTCCTGCGATAAATAACCAGAAAACTGGAAAGATAGGAGGCAACAATTTTTGGACAGTGGACACTATGTAGGGTAGGACAGTAATCCCTGAAAGATGGGAAACACATGAGGTGAGCCCTGTCATCGCCTGGCTTTCTGCCCAGACCACTATCTGGACTGGAACACAGAAGTACAAGTCCCAAGCAGAGCACTGTGCTCTCGTTAGTTGAAAAGACAAAAGTCAGGAAGGCAGAAGCAGCTAGAAAGACTGCTAGAATTTATAGGGCTGAGTTCCAAAAAGGAGGGAGCTACACAGAGAAAAAGCTCCAGAAAGCTGTAGGGGTCTCCTTGAACCCTCTGCTGAACGCTAATCCCAGTGTCTATGAAATAAAGCTCCAAAGGCCAGGCAAAGAACATGCAGGGAGCTGTAAGCGGAGGCTTCCCGCAGATCCCCCACGACTGGGAGACATCCAGGGTCCTACCAGCAAGTGTGGTGCGCTCATTAAATACCCAGGACCTTCGGCAGAGAACCCGAGGGGACACGCATGTTGACAATGGGGCTACAACAACCCTACGATAAGATAAAGGCTGCCCCGGGGGGCCCGGGTGGCTCAGTTGGAGCGTCCGGCTTTGGCTCAGGTCGTGATCTCACAGCTCGTGAGCCCCGCGTCGGGCTCTTTGCTGACGGCTCGGAGCCTGGAGCCTGCTTTGTACTCTGTGCCTCCCTCTCTCTCTGCTCCAACCCACTCGCATTCTCTCTCTCAAAAATAAATACACATTAAAAAATAAACATTAAAAATAAAGGCTGCCTCAGACCTACCCTAACGATGTGTAAAGTCAAGCCCCTGAATGACCAAGCTGATGCACATGTAACGAACTTAACCGCTTGCCAGAATAAGTGCCGACACTCTTTTTAGAAGTACAACGTGATTCAGCACCTGAAAACGTAAATTTCACAATATTCGGTTCTGATTTTAAAAAAACGGGTGGCATGTGAACAAGGAGGAAAATGTAACCCATGATTAGGGGAAAGGGCAGTTAACAGAAACTCAGAAATAAAAAATCATAAAATTAGCACACTGGGATTTTAAAATAGCTACTATGATTACGTTCAGTACACTCAAGGACTCAAAACCAGCTGGACCATCTAGAGAAGAAAAATACAGTATGTGAAATGAAAAATTCACTACATGGAAAAGGTTAGTAGAAATCTCCAGCAACAAAATAAAACAAAAGAGAAAGCAAGATGCTTAAGAATCCCAGGGATTCAGGGCACTTGGGTGGCTCAGTTGGTTGAGCATCTGACTCTTGGTTTTGGCTCAGGTCATGATCTCACAGTTCGTGGGATCAAGTCCAGTGTCCAGTCTGTGCTGACAGCACGGACCCTGCTTGGGATTCTCGCTCTCCCTCTCTCTCTCTCTCTTTTCCCCTCCACTGCTTGCACTCTCCCAAAATAAACATTAAAAAAAAAAAAAAAAAAAAGGAACCCCAGAGAATCAGACACTTCAAAAATGGTTTAGGTCACCCCAGTAGGTATTAAGAAAAGACCAGCTCAAGGGCAGAGGGGGTAAAGAATGTGTAGCAGTCAAAGGGAGTCATAACACCAACTACAGCATCATGATCAGTCACCAAGAGAATCACAGTAGCCATGACTACCTTCTGTGATTGTACCTGTACACCTTCTGTAAATACAGCAATTGATCTTTTTGTTTCCCCCTACTTCCTTTACCCAAAATACCTGAATTTTTTATAGCAGTGAACTCGATACCTTTTCTTTAGGTTACAAATATTCAGCTGGGAACATGAGTAGTAAGGAGTAAGTGATATTGCACAGTAACTGGTACCACAGGCCGCTGCCCAGACATGGCTATGGTAACTGGCATTGTCCCATTCTGGGGAAAGGGTAAGAGAAACGTCGTTCCGTCAGTGGTAACTGACTTGGTTTATACACCCTTGGATTAAGAATGACTTTTCTGTTTCTAAAGGTTGTAAGCAAACAAAGAAAACCGCAAGAATAGGCGACAGGAACCCTATGTGCCTAGCAAAGCCTAAAACGCTTACCATGAGGGCTTCCCTTAACAGAAAATGGACTGAACCTCAGTTTTACCAAGAATTACATCTTTTAAAAGGCACCTGTGAAGTAACTGCTGTCCTAGGAAATGACAATCCTTGGAGAAATGTGTGCATATACTGAGTAGTCAAAGGAGGAGGCAGTGCCAGCTCTTAAGCCACCCTTCTAGACTCTATCTGGCGACACTGGGGCTCACGCGTGCAGATTACGTGCGTATTCCTGGGTCAGGGGCTTCTCGTCAGCATCCACCACAGGAGGCGGGAAGGCTAGAGGAGGACAAGTGCCTTGTTCCCTCCTCTTTGTTTCCTGTTCCTGTAAGCACGGCCTGGGCCTCACCCTTCATCTTGGTGGCGGGAGTGGATTCCGTTCTCCAGCTTTTACTGCCACTCCCAGAACCGGCCTCGCCACACCCTCCCCGAGGTCCCAGGGCTAACAGCAGTGTCCTCTCCCGCAAGGTCTGAGGCCCAGCTCCAAGGGGCCCTTCCCCCCAAGCTTGCGGGCTCTGCAAACTCCGAACCCTTCCCTGTGCCACCCCAGTGCCGGGAGCAGCAGCTACTTCCTGCAATTACATCTCCGTTCCACGTCCGCGTTTTCAAGTCTTCAACTTTCCTAATTTCTTCTGCTGTCTACCAAATGGACTCTGACTGATCCGAGCAAGTTTTCAATAAATATTTGGTAAACAGATAAATGCCAGGTACCGTATTAAGTACTGGAATTATGGCAACAAGACAGACACGGACCCTGTCTTTGTGGTTTAATTATAATAAGTGCTATAAAGGGCTATGGCCTCACAGCAAGAACCTTAATAAGAGGCTGTGAGATGCATCAGATTTAAGCCTTAGAATCTGGGGTCTTATTACAGGGAGCTTTAGACTTGGGAGTGCTAGAAGATTGTGACCAAAGACATATGACAGACCTGTACTTCAGAAAGATGAATCCAGCAGCAGCTTAGTACTGTTTGATATAAGAAGTCACTCGAGGAAATTGAAGAGGTTAGAAGTAGCCTGAGTAGGGTTATAGCAGCCCTGGAATGACTAAAGGGAATACAAAAATCACAGTGAAGACAAAATCACCAGGTCTTCGTAACTGACTAAATGCAGAAGACTAAGGAGAACGGACTAGTCAGCAGCGTCTGAATCTCTCACTCTTAAGAAACTAGAAAAGTGGTAAAAGGATGAAAGTAGATCATTTACGAAGTGAGATCCAGGAGGCAATCTAAAATTAGAGAAGTTATAAATCTGTGAAGTTATAAATCTGTTGGCCATAAGAGTTGGCCATAAGACATTTTATCTATGTCTAAAATATGATTTTATACAATTCAAAATTAATTACACTATACGTACCCCCTGAACTGATGCTCCAGGGACCAAGGCCATATTTGCACGGACTTCTTCTTCATTTAAACTCAGCCCCATGTACTGAGAGAGCTCCGGATACAGTTTAGGATAGAGATCTAACATAAATGAATGCATAAAGAAAACAGAGGAATGTTTAAAATGAAAACTGTTATTATGGGCTTCTAGTTGTGTTTAAAAACTACATTTAATTTAGAAAATCTAGAATGAATTTAAATTAGCAATTTGGAAAATCGTCTCCTTGTCTCTGTAATGACAATTAGAAATGGGAAAGACAGAAAAAGTTTAAGGTGGAAGTCATAAAGTATAAAGACATTTGAACTGAAATAACCTCAGATTTCTAAATAGTGAAGAGTACAAATAAATTTTTCCAAATAAATTATCTTGCCTTTTTTTCTTAACATAAACCTATTTCTCAATTTCGTAAGCATAGCACTGATCTCCACCTCAGAACTGACTAAAATGTTTATTGTCAAGCCAGCTACTTTACAACTCATTTAATAAACACAGCTTTGAAATGATTCTTCTGAACTAAAATAAAAAAAATAAATCAAAGCTTAAAAACGTATTTAGTGTCAGAGCATTTAAAAAACATTAACCACATTCCAACGAAATCTTAGAAACAATATATTTAAGTATCAGCAGTATTTAACTTAGTAGCAAAGTTAGGTGCTATTTGCTTAAGTTCCTTTTTACATGACTTGTGACTTAAAATGAATTTTCTAGAAGAAACAATGTTATAAGTAGTTATAAGATGACTGGCTACAAAAATCTATTGAATACTCCTTTTTTATTTTAAGTCATACTAATTAGGAGCTCTGGTCTAAACCTCTCTAAACAAAGAAGGAAAAGGAATCAAAGAGACGTATATACGGAGACCTAGTAGAGGTTCCAGAATTTGGGACGCTCCCCCAAACGGAGGTGGTTGGAAATTTCAAACCCCACCCTCACCTCACAAAGGTGGAGGACAGTTCACAAAGTTCAAGAGCAGTAGCATGGGACACACAGTGCACATATACTGTTTTTTCATAATGAAGCAGTCATAAATTAGGGGTTTATGGGGCTGAGATTTCACTTAATCCACTTAAGTTTGATTAAACTATAAGACCTATCTTCATAGTCATAGTTCATTCTTTTGATTAAAGGATTCTATTTTGAAGTAAACATTTTTTTCCTACTATTACTGGAACTTGAACCACATATTATGCTACAGGTTAAAAAAATTTTTTTGGATTCCCTATTTCAGTAAAAGAAAGCTTAAACATATTTCTGTTCACGAACAATGAACCCAAAATATAAACCTACTTCCATCTTGAGAAATGGGAGCTGAGGCCTCAGACAAAATTGCTGGGTTGGCAGGGTTGGCAGAAAAGGCAGTTTGAGCCTGAAAAAGAAAAGAAGATTCTTACAATGCTACGTATACACTTACTTAAAATTCTTCCATAATTTATAAGTTAAATTTAGTACTTCCAAAAAAACTAAAACATTTAAGTCTTATTCAATAAAGTTTAATTTCAAATCCTTCAGCAACATATTTTTCAAAGAAAATCTGCAAATCTAAAATACACTTCATATTCTGAATATTTTAACATTTACCATATACCATATGTGGGGCTCGAACGCTCAAGCCATGAGATTATAACTTGAGCTGAAGCTGGACGCTTAACCCAGGTACCCCTAAACTGCATTATTTAATCCACGTATTTATTTAATACACGTATTTCCAATTTAATCCACATATTTATTTAATCCAGCCAAAAAGAATGAAATCTTGCCATTTCCAACAATGTGGATGGAACCAGAGTTAAAGCGTATTATGCTAAGCGAAATTAGAGAAAGACAAATATGACTTCACTCATACTTGGAATTTAGGATACAAAACAGATGAACATGAGGGAAGGGAAGCAAAAATAATATAAAAACAGGGAGGGTGACAAAATATAAGAGACTCTTAAAATACAGAGAACAAACAAGGTTGCTGGGAGGGGTTGTGGGTGGGGGGATGGGCTAAATGAGCAAGGGGCATCGAGGAGGGCACTTGTTGGGATGAGCCCTGGGTGTTATACGTAGAGACGAATCACTGGATTGTGCTTCTGAAATCACCGTTGCACTATATGTTAACTAACTTGGATGTATGTTAAAATAAATACGTGAATTAAAAAAAAAGAGAGGTGGGCCATACAACTTTACAATATTGTCTCTAAATGATACACGGTGATTTCAGAAAGTCAGATCCGTATCAGAAAAAGGATTTCATCTTGGAATACTTAATGTGACATGCGCTGTGAGGCAGCCTGAGAGGAGTTCCTGGCGTATTTCGGTAAGAGTAGCATGTTGACAAATACATGCACTGTGAAATGACTTTGACAAATTTGTTTAAAAGTTATACGTTATTTTAATCGTTATTCTTTTATACCCATGATAAAGTATGCACTTTGCTTACTCCGTAATAATTTTGTATTTAGTACAGTGTATCCCTCTGCTTACAGCTGATAAAATGAAGATGATTTCAGTGGGATATGCTAAAACGGCAAAATATTAGCAACTTAAAAGTATTTACATTTTTAGGTGTTTTTCTGATATGTGACTTTTTATATGAATCTGGTTGAGCTTTTTTTCTTCTACAAGTATTTGTAGAGTAGTGAGTAAAAGAGTAATGAAAAGTGTAAATGTCTGTGCTGACAGCTCAGAGCCTGGAGCCTGCTTCCGATTCTGTGTCTCGCTCTCTCTGTTCCTCTCCCGCTCATGCTCTCTAAAATAAACGTTAAGGGGCGCCTGGGTGGCTTGGTCGGTTAAGCGTCTGACTTCGGCTCAGGTCACGATCTCACGGTCCGTGGGTTCGAGCCCCGCGTCGGGCTCTGTGCTGACCGCTCAGAGCCTGGAGCCTGTTTCAGATTCTGTGTCTCCCTCTCTCTCTGCCCCTCCCCTGTTCATGCTCTGTCTCTCTGTCTCAAAAATAAATAAACGTTAAAAAAATTTTAAAAAAATAACTTATAAAATAAACGTTAAAAAAATAATGAAGTGTTATACCTATTCCTGAAATTAGTGCCAAGAGTAGTCCCAAAGAGGCTTGGAGTGATGGAAGCTTAATTTAAATAAGCACAGCCTATAAAAGCATTGGAGGGTACTTCATTCATTTGGGTTGTAAATATTTTGATATGCTTGTTATTGCATACTTTAGTATTGATTGTTTTACAATTTGTCACATTCTAAACTGAAATAAAATGCAATGAAAATCTCTATAATTTTATATAATAGTCCACAAACTCAGTGTATGTTGAATTTTCAAAGTTCTTTCAGCAGCTATCAGCTAAAATGAGCTAGGAGCCAGTGGATTACTTCTTGGATAACCTCTAAGGAAAAAAAAAATACTGTTCGGCACTCGAAGGAAATGAACTATCAAGCCATGAAAAGGCATAGAGGAAACTTAAATGCATACTACTAAGTGAAAGAAACCAACCTGAAAAGTCTGAAAACAGTATGATTTCAACTATATGACATTTTGGAGAAGGCAAACTATGGAGGCAGTAAACAGATCAGCAGCTGCCAGGGTAAGTGGGGAGGAAGAGAGGAATAGGTAAGAATTTTTAGGGCCATATTTTGCAATACAGAATTCTGTATAACACTAGATTCTGTACAATACCATGGTGGCTATGTCATTACACATTTGTCAAAACAACACCAAGTACGTAACACCAAGAGTGAACCCTAATGTAAACAAACTATGGACTTTGAGTGGTAATGTGTCCGTGTACGCTAATCACTTAACAACAAACATACCAATCAAATGAGGATACTGATAGTGGGGGAGGATGTGCTCTATGTATGTGTTGAAGGGAGGGGTGGTTAATTACAGGTTAACCCTCTATAACTTTCCATTCTATTTTGCTGTGAACCTAAAACTGTTCTAAAAATAGAACGTAATAATTAAAAAAAAAATTAATGTTTATTTATTTTTGAAGGAGAGAGAGAGAGACAGAGCATGCATGGGGGAAGGGCAGAGAGAGAGAGGGAGACACAGAATCTGAAGCTGGCTCCGGGCTCTTGAGCTGTCAGCACAGAGCCTGACATGGGGCTTGAACTCACTAGCCAGGAGATCATGACCTGATCCCAAAGTCAGACACATAACTGACCGAGCCACCCAGGCACCCCTATTTTTAAAAAATTATTCTTTCTCATGATCTCATGAGCCTGTTTCAGGCTCCGTGCTGAGTGTGGAGCTTGCCTGGGATCCTCTCTCCCTCTCTCTGCCCCTCCCCGACTCTCAAACTTTTAAAAATTGTTTGTTTTTTTTTTTAATTTTTTTTTTTTTAACGTTTATTTTTGAGACAGAGAGAGACAGAGCATGAACGGGGGAGGGGCAGAGAGAGAGGGAGACACAGAATCTGAAACAGGCTCCAGGCTCTGAGCGGTCAGCACAGAGCTCGACACAGGGCTCGAACTCACGGACCGCGAGATTGTGACCTGAGCTGAAGTCGGACGCTTAACCGACTGAGCCACCCAGGCGGCCCTAAAAATTTTTTTTTTGATGTTTAAAAAATTGTTCCTTTTTACGTTGGGTATATTTTTCTGTTCTTGTACTCATTGCTTCTGTTCTTATCCAAGAAATACTGAAGTGAGACTATATAAAGAAAGCTCTCTGCTAATAGGTACATATTTAATTATCATATAATCTGTAGTAAAGATAAAACACAAGAAAGAAGGTACATCAAGGGCTTAAAGACTATACACCATTAAAATGTAGCAAACTATTTCACACTTACTGGAAATCTCAAATTACTAAAAAAAAAAAAAAAAAAAAAAAAGGAATGGGATCCCCAAGGAGTCCCTTCCAGGGCATGCATGTGGAGACACTCGTGTCAACCTCATAATGGATAGAGATTCAGGGATTATATGATGCTAAGAGCAACAGCCTAATGGCTTTTGTAAAAACAGTTTACACAATATGAACTGCCAGTTCGCTGCTGCAGTTTAGCTTTGCCGTGGTGTACAAGGTCAGAAGATTAGAAAATAAACGCTGCTTCTGCAGGGGCATCTCAAGCACAAAAATAAACCTATCTCTATCTTAGAAAATGAAACAAGAAAGACCAGCCCAGGACTACAGTGACTAAGGCAGGACTATTTTTAAATACAGAAAGAATAAAAAGCCAAGTTTCCCCCTCCTTAACTCATGGTTGTATTTCTAAGCAGCTAGCTTCCTGCTCAGAACATTAAAAGGTCTTCTGATGGAAATACCCATATAATTTGCTTCTCCTTAAAGAGGTCAGTGTGATGTGTTCGTAGCCCTCTTTATTTTCCAATCAAACATTTATAAATATCAACTTTCCTTTTTGTTTTTCAAAAATCAAAAACTTCTGTTCAAAGGCAACTCTGGTTAGAGTTCAATTCTATAAAAACTAACAGAAAACGACGAAAACAGATTAGTCATTCCTTCAGATCCATCTGCAAATCCTTATTGATGTCTTATTAATGGCTTGTTATTCGTGAAGGCTAAATATTTCAGACACAAGCTTTTTAAAAACAACGTATGCTTGTTCAGATGAATTTTGCAGAAATAAAACTATATAAGAAAAATGCTGACAAAATACTGAAGAAAGGATAGAGCATTACATGACTGAACAAACCTCTTAAAATTGAAGCATCAAAGCCTTTAGCAGCTGAACAGATTTCAGACACTTTTACTAACTGTATTTTAATATCTTCAGTGGATTTATAATGGAAAATAAATACTCATTATGTCCACCCATATTTACCCAATCATTGCTATAAGCAGCCATACAACTGCTACTGTTACTGCTGGGGGTTTTTCATCCTAGAAAGGCCAACATTTTGCCCAAAAAAACTTATATACTTGAGGTTGCTTAAGACTTCTTGCAGGCTTAGAATAAGCTTTTTAATTTTTTTTAACGTTGATTTATTTTTGAGAGAGAGACAGAGCATGAGCAGGGGAGGGGCAGAGAGAGAGAGAGAGAGAGAGAGAGAAAGGGAGACACAGAATCCAAAGCAGGCTCCAGGCTCTGAGCTGAGAGCACACAGCCCAATGTGGGGCTTGAACTCACGAACTGCGAGATCACAACCTGAGGAAGTCGGACACTCAATGGACTGAGACCCAGGTGCCCCTATAATAAACTTTTTATGTCTGTTAAATAATTACTAAGAAGTAAATCTTACTTGGAGTAAACAAGGATCTTCAGGATAAGAAGCTTTGAAGTAATTAACAACTCAGAAAGAATCTCATCACATTTATCATTTTAAAAAGGTTTTAGGACTAATGAAGGAAATCACAGAGTTTCATTTACCTTATCAAATTCAAAGAATAAACAAGAGCTAAAAAAAAAAATGAGCTTATTTATAAGATCAAGTGTAATGTAAACTGGAAAAAAAGATAGGTTCATTAAATACTACAAATTATCCCAGTTAAAAAGAATAAAAACTCACAAAAACAGCAAGAATTGACCCCTATTTCCAACTTTCTTAAGCAGAAGACTCAGTCTTCATTCAAAAACTAAATTTTCTTTTAAGTTTATTTATGTATCTAGAGAGAGAGAGGAAGAGCATACACAGGGAGGGGGAAAAAGAGAGAGAGGGAGAGAAAATCCCAAGCAGGCTCTGCACTGTCAGCCCGGAGGAGGGCTGGACCTCATGTCCAGAGACCACATGTCCATGTGAGATCATGACCTGAGCCAAAATCCAGAGCTGGATGCTTGCTTAACTGACTGGGCCACCCAGGTGCCTGCCCCAGAAGCATCTGTCTTCAAAACTAATACTCACATGAAGTACTACAAAAAACGTTTGACTTAATGAAATACATTTAGAGGACAAACACGTGAAATGTCTGCCACTTATACCTAAAAGGAAACAAAACCCTTCACTTTCATTGTGCTTTTACGCTACTTCTAAAAGCATTCACCATTTCTGTAATTTTTAACTTCGAAGAAAAGGCAAAGACTCACTTTAAAAATCAGTCATACCTGAAGATCCAAGAGAACAATGTACTAATTTTAAACAAAACTATGAACCGCCTAAGGAGTTGAAGTGTATTTTACCAACTTAAATATATAGTATTTAAATTCTGGTCTTAAAATCAACCTATCTTTAAAGAGCTTTAAGTCCAGTTTTAAAGAAATAATACCCCATGCCCATTAATTCACAGTGAAATGAAAAAGAATTGGTAGCTTTTCTGTAACTTTTTAGTCTGCAATTAATAAACTGAAAAAAGTAGAACTGTAAAAATGAATGCACCTGCTATTTAAGTTTCTTCCTTCACTTCACCTATAACTAGAACATTATGACATTACATATATATTTTCTGAAGTACACAAACAACTTAAACATACCTGAATAACTTTGTCTACCTTCAGGTCTTCAAGAGATGGGTACAGAGACATTTTTGCAGGATTTTTCTAAAGAAAAAACAAAAATAAATTTCTGTAATTCAAATGTCATTGAAATTTAAATACTATGCATAGCCAGCAACATATAAACCAGCAATACATGTGAACATGTGTAAATTTTTAACACAGTAAGAAACATCTGAACTGTAAGACACATGGGAAAATAGGAACATCTAGCCTACACTAAAAACTGATTACTGGTTAGCAAACTATTTCTCCCTCCCTTACTACTACTACCAAACTGTATCCACTGCAGATTTTAAATTTCCCTTCAAGGAAAAGTCCACTTCAAAAGTTTAGAAAATCAAAGAGTACAGTTATGTGACTTACCTAGTGTGCACATGCACTTGGCAGATGTGCAATGATCATATCCTAACAAAACCCTAAAAGAGTTCCTACGCAGTATCTATAGAATCTCTATCACTAGGAAAAACACACACACACACACACACACACACACACACACACACACGTAGTTAGAAGAAACAATAGACAGCAATTATTAACAACAGTTTTATCTTCAGGACACACGAATGATGCAGATATTAAGGGACTAAGGAATAAGAGAAATTTTTACGTTAAAAAAAATTTTTTTAATGTTTATTTATTTGCAAGACAGAACATGACCAGGGGAGGGTCAGAGAGAGAGGGAGACACAGAATCCGAAGCAGGCTCCAGGCTCTGAGCTGTCAGCACAGAGCCCGATACGGGGCTCGAATTCATGAATCATGAGATCATGACCTGAGCTTAACTCGGATGCTTAACCGACTGAGCCACTGAGGAGCCCAAAGAAATTTTTACATTTTAGACATTTCTATACTGTTCAATGTTTTTTTAGTGACCATGAGTTGTTTTTTCTAGTAATTTAAAACAAAGTTCTTTAGAAGTATTACAAGGATATGTACTTTAAAATTTTGTTTGGCTATTTTGAAATAAATATGTGGTACCTTCTTTAAAGCCAACCAAACAGAACATATCCCAAACTGGCATAGGGTAGGTATGACAGAGATTCGGGAACTAGCTATCAATTTATTACCTACCTCCCCTCTCCAAATCCAGGCATTCCTCTAGGCTCTGCGATATGGAGATGGGCCCTTGAACACTGCTCTGTGACCAGCAGCACAGGTTAAGCTCCCTCAGTGCAGGGAGCTGGAGATACGCTGGAGGAGAGAGGGTTTTCGCCTCCAGGGTCCAGGACACCGCTCTGGCCAGGCCCTCGCGGTACCTGCTTCTCCAGCACCTTGCTCCCGCCAGGGAGCGGCTTCTTTAGCGCCCGAGGCCCACAGTGCGCAGAAGCGCCTCGGACCCCGGCGCCGCGCCGAGCAGCTTCCCGCTTGCTGCCACCCGCGAGGCACCTCCCCGTGAGCAGCTCTCCCTGACACCGCCTCGTGTGCAGCAAGTCCCCAGAGACGGCACCATCCTGGCCTCCACCAGCACCCCGGAGGGAGAACGGCCAGTAGGGTTGCTTCTGAGACGCCAACTTCACCCTCCACCGAGCAAGGCCCGCACTCCCCGAGGCCCGGGTCTCAGACGCAGGAAGAGGGCAGCCTCTGGGGGCGCTCCAGCTCAGCCCCGGGGGTAGTAGGTACTTACTAAATCTGCTCTTCCTGTATTCATTAAAGTTGTCTTTACTTTTGGCCAGCCAATTCCTGTCCCTTAAATCATGTTATAGTTAATAATTCCGTGCATTCAACTTTCACCGTTTAAATTGCTGTATCGCTTCCATTTCTTGACTGGATGCCGGACCACCGTACTTTTTAAAAAATTTATATCCTCCACATACCATAAAATTCACTTTTAAAAGATGCAGTTCTACAGTCTTAACATGTCTACAGTTGTGCAACCATCCCTACCATCTAATATTAGAGTATTTCCAGCACCTCAAAAACAAATGACACGCCTATCTATTCTCCCCTCCCTCCAGCTCTAGACAACTAAGAATCTACTTTTTGCTTCTTGATTTGCCTATTCTGGATATTTAATTTAGAATCACAAAACATGCTGACTCTCGTGTTTCTTTCTTTTGCACTTAGTATCATGCTTTCCGAGTTCCTCCACGCTGTAGCTTGGACCAACACTTCACTCCTTTTTATGGCTACATAATATTCCACTGCAGAGACACTGCATCTGGGGTATCCATTCATCACTCGATGACATTTTGGGTTTTTACACTTTTTGACTATTGCAAATAATGCCGCTAATGATGCTAATGAACATTCACATCCAGATTTTTGTGTAAACATGTATAATTCTCTTGTCACACAGGGAAGAGTAGAACTGCTGAGTCACGTGGTCACTTGATGTTTTTAACTTTTTGAGGAACTGTCGAACTGGTTTCCAAAGTGACTGCATCATCATACTCTGGCTTTTCAGATTGCATACATCTTTTGCTTTTTACCCAAGTGCATCACTCGACATTGCCACCAGTAGCAAATAACAGAGGGTCCCAATTTCTCCGTATCTTCGCCAATACTTACTATTGTCTTTTTGACTACAGACACCCTAGCATACATGAAGCTGCACCCACTGCAGTTCTGACTTGTGTTTCCCTATGACTAACGATGTTCCGCATCTTTTCATTTGGTTATTGGCCATTTGTATATCTTAGGGAAAATGCCAATTCAAATCCTTTGACTACTTTATTACTTTCTTTCCTCTCTCTCTCTTTTTTTTTTTTTTTTTTTTTTTTTGGCCTAATTCTCCTGGGATAGGGCCTCCAACAAAATGCCAAATAAAAATGGCCTGATAGTTTTTAAGGGGAAAATAGGGCTTAGGTTTATGAATAAAATACAAATTTATGTGAAAGCACAATTTTAAAAAATGACTTAATTCTATTAATCCAGGGGGCGGGGGGAATGGGAGTACCTTTTCTATGTCTCAAAAAATCATTTCTCTAACAGCTTCCCCCTTAAACACATTTTATTTACCTTTCCAACCATTTTATCAACCTCATAAAATCCTTTGAAATTCACTGGAACAAATGTTGACTTTTAATCTAGTGCTATTTCTATTTTTGGTTTCTACTTTTAGTTTTGCCACTGGCCACCCACAAGATCCCCTTTTCCTCATGAAAAATGAACTGGATGAGTGGTAAGTTTCAAAACTCAGTGAATTTTCTCAGAGATTTTCCTCATAGAAGCTTTCCCTCAAATAAATATTAACTGAAGTCGTCCAAACAACTCTAAGGCTGCTCATTCCCCAGAAGTGACTTCACACTCATACAAATACTCAAATTCAATCCCCGAAAAAATAAATGGCTTTTCAGACATTTTTTAAATATCAAATATCACCCCAACCTATGCTTTTTTAAACATTTAGTTTCAGGTTTGCTCTAAGTACGTTGACCTTAACTCTCACCACTCTTCTAAAATACAAAGGAATCCTTAATGATTTTCCTTCACAAACTATTGTTGTGGCCTCATTTCACATCATTTCCTTTAAGCGTTACAACATTCTAGCCACAAACTACTTGCTATTTCCCAGCTAGGTCTAGTGCTTCTGTGTCTCCATATCTTTGCAAAAGCTGCTTCCTCTTCCCAGAATGTCCTTCCAGGACTTCTCTATCAAAATCGCAGTCAAGAGCCACTTTTGTGAGGACACCACTGATGACCTCAGTCTGACACCGTTTCTCTCAAGTCACCAGCGTCATTCTGCCTTACGTTATACAGCTAGTTTACGTTTATCTCTGTTCTTGAGGTCAAGGCCTTTAATTTCTTATTTATCTAGCATGATGTCTTGTCCTAAACCAAGTCAAATGTTTATTACATTTTTACTGATGTTGTCAATAGCAGTAAGTATCTTTCGAACATTTATTGAAAAGTTCAATTTTCTTCACCTCCAAGTCTACATGTTTGAACACAACCCTGTTTAAAGCTCTTCCAGGATAATAATAAATTCTTGTATTATTTTTCCGAAAGGCTCTATCAACTTGTATGAGTTAATCTTTGGTCTAATCTTAAGTGTCAACAATAAGTAGTTCTTTCTGAAGAACTACAAAGCTATCTTTGAAAAATCCTTTCAAGTATGGCTGGAATTTCAGAATGACTAATGATGAGATTTAAGGGGATTGTGAAAATAATTCTATTACATCAGTATGTGAATTCTCATTTCACTTTCTCTTAAAACGCCCCTCACAGACTATCATCGGACTGACTATACAATTTTGTTTCCAGGCCTCCCCTACAGCTGAGAATCGACTGGTGTATATCCTACTCACCCTGAGATTAGTAGGCAAAACATCTTGCCATCCACTCTACTCCCCCAGTTCAGTACAACATTCCTGACTGTAACAGCTTTCTTTCACTGGTCTAATGCCCGGAAAGAACTGGTGTTCTCCATTTACCTCTACACCAGGTTTGGCCCACTCTATGCAACCTCATGGACTCTCAACTTTCTCCATGCATAATGAAAGGCCTCTGCATCCCAGGCCTTAGAAAATAACCCCCAAATTCGTTTCTACTAAGAGGTTTCTCAGAGCTTGAAATAGTGCCAGGGTTTCTTTAGAACACCTAAAAATAAAAATTACCCAACTACTCTGCCTCAGTATCCAGTTTCCCATTTGACTCTCCATTTCCTCAGGGCAGTGTCAGGGTAACTTCCTTGGAGTCTTTCTATCTGGGTGGACTAAAGGCCTCCATAACTCAAATGCCATATGTGATATTTCAGAACATCTAGAAAACCTCTAGGAAAAAAATATAGATGTTAAGCTCCTTGACATTCATCTTGATGATTTTTTGAATGTAACACCAAAAGCAAAGGCAACAACAGAAAACTAAGTAAGTGGGACTAAAACTAAAAACTTCTGCAGAGCAAAGGTAACAATCAACAATTGAAAAGGCAACCCACAAAATGGGAGAAAACACTTTCATGTCATATATTTGAAAAGGAGTTAATGTCCAAAATAAAGAATTCATACAACTTAAGCGTGCGAACGCGCACACACACACACACACACACACACACACAAATCTCATTTAAAAGAATGGGCAGAGGATCTGAACATTTTCCCAAAGATGACATACAAATGGCTAACAAGTATATGAAAAGGTGTTCAACATCATTAACCATCAGGGAACTGCAAATCGAAACTACAATGAGATATCACCTCTACCTGTCAGAACGACTGTAATCAAAATGACAAGAAATAAGTGTTGGTGAAGATCCGGAGAAGAAGGAACCCTTGTGCATCAATGGTGCAAACATAAACTGGTGCAACCACTGTGGGAAACAGCACGGAGGTTTCTCAAAAAATTAAAAACTGAATTACCAAGCAATTCCACCTTTGAGTATATATCTGAACACAAACACCAACGTAAAAAGATATCTGTACCTCCACGTTCAAAGCAACACTATTTAAAATAATCAAGACACAGAAGCTACATAAGAGTCCATCAATGGATGAATGGGTAAAGAAAATGTGGTATATATACACAATGGAATATTTTCAGCCATAACAAAGAAGGAAATCTTGTTATTCATGAATAAAGGAATGGACAAAGAAAATATAAGACACACAAACACACACAATGGAATATGTCGCAGCCATAAAAAAAATAGGATATCTTGCTATTTGCAACAACATGGACACACCTTACGGGCATTATGCTACGTGAAAAAAGTCAAAGACAATAACCATATGGTCTTTATTATATGTGGAATCTAAACAACAAAAACAAAAACAAACTTGTTGATACAGAGAACAGACTGGTAGTTGCCAGTGGTGGGGGAAGGTAAGGGATGAGCAAAGTGAATGAAGGGAGTCAAAAGGCACAAACTTTCACTTATAAAATAAATCCTGATGATATAACGTACAGGATGATGACTACAGTTAATAATGCTGTACTGTATATCTGGAAGTGCTAAGAGAATGAATCTTAAAAGTTCTCACCACAAGGGAAAAAAGCTATGTGTGGTGATGATGTTAACCAGACTTACTGTGATTTCACATTACACACAAATATAAAATCATTCTGTTGCACACCTGAAACTAACAATGATATAGGTCTCCTCTGAACTTTAATAACAGTTTTTAAAAATTAAAAAATATAGTGGGGGGCAGGGGAGCCAAGTCTTAGTCTCAGCTCTGCCACCAACTTAATTTGTTTTCCAGGGTCTCAATTTAACGTATGACATCAACAAAGTATCTTTCCTGTAAGGCAAAAATTTTTAGAACCCATTTGTTTTTTAAATATCTGCCACCACAAGCTATATTCCTGAACTCTTCAACAGCAAAGGGCTTGAATGTTCTAGTCCCACAAGTTATTTTCACAGGAAGTCAGCATATGAAACTATTCTCTTATTTAAACATAGAAGTAGCCTAATTAGCTTACAATTACTGTAAAATAAAATATGGTACAAAACATTTTTAATTAGCACAAGAAACAACAAATGCACATCAGTAAAGGAACCTAAAGTACACTCATAACCTCCTTATCTGCAAGGGACACATTCCAAGACCCCTACTGGATATATGGACTAGTTATAACACTGAACCTAAACACACTATGCTTTTTCCTACACATATGTATCTACGACAAAGTTTTAAGCATACTAAGAAATTAACAATAACAATAAAACAATTATAAAAACATACTGCAAAAGTTATATGAATGTGTTCTCGCTCTCTAAATATCCTTTTGTACTATAGTCACCCTTCTTATGATGTTAGGTGATAAAACGGATGAGGTGAGGTGAATGACATAGGCATTGTGACCTAACGTTAGGCTACTACTGACCTTCTGATAATACATCAGAGAAGAATCATCTGCTTCCAGACCACATCTGACCATGCAGATAAAGGGAGACTACTATAGTACCGTAATCTAGATTCCTAGCCCAGAAAATGAAACAGTCAAGTCTGGAGTCAGGTTCAGAAATCTGCCCTCAACACTGTGTACCCATCAGGGTCCAATGAGTTCCCTTTTTTTTTTTTTTTTTTTTTAGGAGTTCTGTTTAGCGACTTTTATTCTTTCGTACAGATCATCCAAAGAACAAAGAGGAAGAAAAATGTTTAAATGTAGTAAAATCACTCTATCTTATAAATTTAATAAGGGCTCAACTGGACTTTTTTTTTTTTTTTTATAAAACTAAGATCTATTATGAGATCTTAGTGAACTTATTTTCCCCTGTCTTTGAAACACCTATTTCATCAATCTAGGAATTACTTCATCAGAATTCATCAGTTATCCCCAACCATGCTAAAAAAACCAAATTAACAAAAAATAAGATCACCTAGAATGATGCAATAGTAAATTAATCACACTCTTTCATCCTTCAGTTTGTACTGGCCAGAGTATTGCATCCTCTTTCAAGAATATATATACTCTTTAGACACCACATTTGTAGCTTATTTTCTAAACAAGCATTTCTTGAACACTTGGAATTTTTCATTTTTCACCCATGATGGAAGAAAGAAGGAAACTGAAGGAGGAAGTTATTTATTAGACAAATCAGAAGATAATGCAAAGTGACAAGTAGCTGTACTCTAGGCTCTTATATAATGAGGAAATTGATTACATAAGCAAATCACAGACTGGGTTTTCAGATGACAATACCCTAACAGAAATTCTTCAAACTTAAGAATCAGTAGGTAAATACATATCTCTAATAAAGAAATACAACTTTTCACTCAGTTAGTTTTACTAAAATATTATCATCTTTTTACTCTTATTATCTGTGAATCAAAATTTACTTGATATGGCTTTTAAATGGCCAAATGAAGGCTGCTGTTTAAACAAAGATGATTGGAAGGAAACTAATGTAGAGAAATTTTTTAAAACTCAGCACATTAATTACCCTAATTGGATTTTATAATATAAAGTATAAGTCAAAATTCTCTGTAAATATAGAACAAAGATAGTGTTCCCCTCAAAAAGACATTAATATTTGCAGAAGTACTGCATTTTGACAATGCAAATACAAAAATTACCAGATGGTAAAGACAGAATCTATTAGAGATATATTTGAGATCTAGAATCAGTATTGTTTTGACAACAAATATCATGAAGTAATGACAAGCTAGAACATATTAGAGACATATTCAAATGGAAACAATATTTATAAGATAGACACACGCTAATTTCCTTTATTACAATTGATGAGCAATTAGTCGTACTCAAAAGGATGTTGCCCATTTCAGCCACATACGCTTTCAAATCCAGGAAATGTTACTTATTTCTTTTTTTTAATTTTTTTTTCCTGCTCTCTGTGTTATTTATTGTCTGCTACACATATTCTCAGGTTTGTTTGTTTTTTAATGTTTGTTTATTTTTGGGAGAGGGAGAGACAGTGTCAGTGGGGGAGGGGCAGAGAGAGAGGGAGACACACAATCCCAAGCAGGCTCCAGGCTCTGTGCTGTCTGCACAGAGCCTGACATGGGGCTTGAACTCATGAACCGCGAGATCATGACCTGAGTTGAAGTCGGACGCTTAACTGACTGAGCCACCCAGGCACCCCAAATCCAGGAAAATTTAGAATAAAATGTGGGTTTCTTGTGTCCAGTCATTATTAAAATTGTGTTTTCAGTAAAACTGTGCTTCACTGTCCCTTTACTTTTTACTTCTACAAGTTTTTCATAAGGTGAATTAAAGTATAAAAAATAAAAGAAGTGTCCATTGGGCTTACATGATAAATGGTGATAACCATTTATTACAGTACACTAAGGATTACTAAGCATTCTATATGGCTCATAAATGGCGTCAATGTGCTCACTTTGATAAAGTCCTAAACAGGTCTAGGGTGATGGTTCTCAAACTTGGTTAATCATCAGATCAGAATTACCTGGGCACTAGTTAAAAAGAGCTTCCCAGGCTGACACAGACCATGGAAGGACTTAGGAACTCTTTAATAATTATCCAAGGAGATTCTCATAAACCACTGTGAAACGTGGCCATATAAAGTCTACTGTTATGTAGGATACTGTCTTCTTACCCATAAGGTTACATTTCTGACTTGCTGGATTGGCAAAAATCCAAAGTTTGGCAACACTCTGATAGTAAGGTTGTGAGAAACACTCATACATTATTAGTGGAAGTGTAAACTAGTACAAGTTCCATACAGAAGTTTGCAGTATCTACCAGAATTATAAACATAGTGCAATGCCACTTTAGATCTTCAGCCTACAAAAATATTCACATGTAAAGAGTGACATATGTAAAAGCTTATTCATCGAAGCACCAACCGCAATAGCAAAAGACTTCAAAGGAGGAAGTTCTATATATACGAACATTGAAAGAGGTCTAAAATATCATTAACTGGGAAAACAAATTATGCTTTAGAGCACTGTGCAAAATATGCTAACATATGTGTTACAAGGAGAGGGAACTTAAAGAACTAAAAAAAGAAGTATAAACTAAACCCAAAACTAGCAAAAAGAAGGAAATCATAAAGATTAGAAATAAGTGAACCAGAGAATTGAAAATATGAGAAAAAAAAAAAAATCAATGAAACCAAAAGTTGGTTCTTTGAATAAAATCAACAAAACTGACAAACCTTTTGCTAGATGGACTAAAAAATAGAGAAAACTCAAAATACTAAAATCAGAAAATGGGAATATTAACAATTATTCTGCAGAAATAAATTATAAGAGAGTAGTCTGCATGACTGTACATCAAAGTATCAGATAACCTAAATAAAATGGACAAATTCCAAGAAACATAAAGCCTACCAAAATTACATCACAAATAAATTCAAAATTTGAATATACCCATACCAGGTGAGAAGACTAAATCAGTAATCTAAAATCTCCCAACAAATAAAAGCCCTAACCGTGAAACTTCATTGAATTCTGAACATTTAAAAAAGAATACCAGTCCTTCTCAAAATTGGTGAAAAAGCTGAAGAGAAGGTAATAACTTCCTAACTCATTCTCTGAGGACAGCATTAACCTGATACCAAAGCCAGACAGTCGCTCCAAAAAAGAAAATTACAGACCAACATCCTTTATGAACACTGATGCAAAAATCCTCAAAATACAAGCAAATGGAATTCAACAGAACATTAAAGGATTATACACCTTTTAACAATTGGGATTTATTCCTGGAATACAAGGATGGTTCAACATACAAAAACTAATCAACGTAATAGGTCACACCAATAAAATAAAGGAGACAAAAACCACATGATCATCTCAACTGATGCAGAAAAAACATTTGATAAAGTTCAGCATGCTTTCATGATAAAAACACTCACCAAATAGAAGAAAACTACATCCATTATTAAAAGCCATACATGAAAACCCCACACTAAACATCATACTCAGTGGTGAAAGACTAAATATTTTTCCTCTAAGATCAGCAACAAGGCAAGGAAACCCGCTTTTTCCATTTCTATTCAACATAGTACTGGAAGTTCTAGTGAGAGCAATTAGGCAAAAATAAGAAATAAAAGGCATCCAAATTGAAAAAGAAGTAAAATGATCTGTGCATATTATATGATGTATATGTTTAGGGTTTAAAAACTTCTAAAGACTCCACACAAAAAAAGCTGTTAGAACTAATAAATTCAGCAATGTAGCAAGATACAGTCAATGCACAAAAATTAGCTACATCTCTATACATGAAAAATGAACAATCTTAAAATTGCTACTGTCTTACAATAACATCAAGAAGAATAAAATACTTAGGTACCATATGTTCATGGATTGGTAGACTTAATATGGTTAAAATGTCAATATCATCCAAAGTGATCTCAAGATTCAATGCAATCCCTATCAAAATCACAATGAATATTTTTCAAGAATAGAAAAACTCATCCTAAAATTCATATGGAATTTCAAGGGACTCAAATATCCAAAACAATCCTGAAAAAGAACAAAAGTGGAAGACTCACACTTGCTGATTTCAAAACTTATTATAAGGCTACAGTAATCAAAACAGTAGGGTATCAGCATAATAGCACAGAGATCATTGGAAAAGAACAGAAAGCCTAGAAATAAACCTTCACACGTATATATGGTCAAATGATTTTTGACAAGAGTGCCAAGATCATTCAATGAATAAAAGTCTTTTCAACAAATGGTGCTCAGAAAATTAGGTACCCATGTGCTACAGCATAAATGTGAATCCTTACCTAACAACCCCATTTCAAAAATTAACAAAATGGATAAAGGATCTAAATTCAAGATCTACAACAACAGCAAAAAAAAAAACTCTTGGAAGAAAACACAGGACTAAAGATTCATGAATTTGGATTTGGCAGTGATTTTTTGGACATCATACCAAGGCACATCATACCAATGTGTATATTTACAAAAGAAAATATACACATTAGACTTCATTAACTTTTAAAATTTTGTACTTCAAAAGATGCCATCAACAGAGCAAAAAGGCAACACATAAAATGGGAGAAAATATTTGTAAATCATATGTCCAGTAAGGGATTAATACTGAGAATATTTAGAGAACTACTAAAACTCCACAAGAAAACAAAACCAACAAAACTGGTAAAGGACTTGAATAGACATTTCTCTAAATAAGATACAAGAATGGCCATAAACACATGAAAAGATGCTAAACATCATTAATCATTACGAAAATGCAAATCTAAACTATGAGATATCACCTCACACCCATTAGGATGGCTACTATAAAAACAAAAACAAAAAAAACAAAAAACAAGTATTGAAGAAAAACTGATCAGGCACCAAAGAATGAAACTGGATCATTTTCTTACACCATACTCACAAAAATAAATTCAAAATGGATTAAAGCCCTGAATGTGAGACCTGAAACCATAAAAATCCTAGAAGAGAGCCCAAGCAGCAATGGTTTCTCATGTGGGCTGTAGCAACATTTTTCTAGATATGTCTCCTGAGGCAAAGGAATTGAAAGCAAAAATTAACTATTGGGACGACATCAAAATAAAGAGTTGTTTGCAAAGCATAAGAAACAATCAACACAACTAAAAGGCAACCTACTGAATGAAAAAAGATATTTGCAAATGACCGATCTGATAAAAAACTGGTATCCAAAATACATAAAGAACTTATACAACTCAAAGCCCAAAGAATAATCAGATTTTTAAAAATGGACAGAAGACATGAACAGACATTTCTCCAACCAAGACTTCCAGATGGCCAACAGACACATGAAAAGATACTCAACATCACTCTCAAAGGGAAATGCAATCAAAAATACAATAAGATATCACCTAGCACCTACCAGAATGGCTATAATCAAAAACTCAAGAAAACGGGCACCTGCGTGGCTCAGCTGGTTAAGGTTCATGATTCTTGGTTTCAGCTCAGGTCATGCTTTTTTTTTTTTTTTTTTTTTTTTTTTAACGTTTATTTATTTTTGAGACAGAGAGAGACAGAGCATGAACAGGGGAGGGTCAGAGAGAGAGGGAGAGAGGGGGTCAGAATCCGAAACAGGCTCCAGGCTCCGAGCCATCAGCACAGAGTGCGATGCGGGGCTCGAACTCACGGACCGCGAGATCATGACCTGAGCCGAAGTCGGACGCTTAGCCCACTGAGCCACCCAGGCGTCCCAATGACTTCATGGCTTTGTGGTTCCAAGCCCCGAAGTGGGCTCTGCACTGGCAGTGTGGGGTCTGCGTGGGATTCTCCCCTGCCACTCGCCATGACTCTCTCTCAAAATAAGTAAACTTGAAAAATAAATAAATAAATAAAGTGGTTCAGGGGAATCTTTTTTTTTTTTTTTTTAAAGAAAATCTTGGTATTTACTGCCTAAAACAAGTATCTAAATCTGGCAAAAAGAGGGAAAAAAAACTTGTTGAGTCATGTTTAATTAAAGGAATGGCTTTATTAAAGAGTGCGTTCAACTGCCAACTATTCGTAAATTCATCCTCTTCTGGTCATGACTTTTATATCCTTTTAATGCTCAAATAAGTAAAAACTAATGCTGTCAAAGTTAAATTTGGATTTTAATGGACTATTTCCTGAACGTTTTAAAACACGTTCCACATCCTTAGTTTCATTCTGTGGCACAACCCACTTGATCCATAATATTTACACACCAATTAACGGACAAAAACGTATACAACTAAACTGGGACCAGAACACATGAAAAAAGAAATTTCTTTACCTTTTGCCCTCAATAGTAAAGCTAAAGACTGGAAAATCTGAATTTAAACGAATCCCTTACATACACTGGAGAGACAGCGAACAGCCTGCAGCTGTTTTCAATGTAATTTTCCTTTTTAGTCAATCGTTTTCTCTCTCAAACAAGTAGAGTTTTAAAACAGAAATTTTTTACGCTTAATTGATTTAGAAAGAGACACAAAGAGCAAGGAGTGCACAAGCGGGGGAGGGGCAGAGAGAGGGAGAGAAAGAATCCCAAGCAGGCTCCCCGCGGTCAGCACAGAGCCGGAGGAGGGGCTCGATCCCACCAACTAAGCTCAAGACCTGAGCGGAAATCAAGAGTCCCAGGATTAACCGATTAACCCACCCAGGTGCCCCGCAAACAAGTGGACGCTGAGACTTTGGTAAACCAACGTAGTGTACTTAAAGAAAAAAAAAAAAAATCACAGTAAATGCCTATGCAGATAGTACACACAGCCTAGATAACCTAGAAATTCCTTTCGAAAACTGGCACACCGGAAGACCCCACGATCAACTCCACTGCAGCGCAAAGGAAAACTTCCCACCTCCATACATGCCTTCACTTTCCCATTATTACAAGGAAATCCTGAAATGAAAACTGTGAGTCATTTACATCTCGGGGGGATATTTCCCTCTGAACACACCCTGCTGGAACGTTTCTCCCTTTCCTCCAACTTCTCCAGAAATCCGCGCGGCGAATAACCTCTCCCCACCCCCTTCCAGAAAGTCAAGGCTTGGCCCACCCAACAGACACCTCCTTCCTCCTTCTAAATCCAGGCCGTTCCGATGAAGCCACCCGGGAAGGTGGCTAAGTGCAGTCCAAGGAAAGCGGCGCACCGTGACGAGCGGCAGCCAGGCTCTTCCCACCCGGGTCCCGAGGGATCTCGGCCAAGACGAACAAAAACGATCGAGAGCGACCAGAACCAGGAGTCCGAGCTGAGGCGGCAGCTGACGGCGTCGCCGCGGGCCGGGCCTCGGGGCTTGTCCCTACGCCCGCCGCCGCCAGCCCCCCGCCGACCCCGATCCCCTCGCCCCGGTCCCGGGCGGGACCACGAAACCCACAGGGTCGCGGGCAGGCAGAGCGCGCCGCCCGCGCAAACTTTCGCCCCGGGCCCCGCGGGGCGGAAGGAGGGGCGCGGCGACCACTGAGGAGAGAGAGGGCGTCGCCGCCGACTCCCGAAAACCGCTGTGACCCAGACGCTCTCCGCTAGGTGACCCGGGGCCCCCTCGCCTCCGCCCGCAGTCTCCGCGCCCGGGACGCGGCTCGAGCTCCCCTCTCTCCCCACCGAGGCTGCTCACCTAGGCCACAAGGACTCGCTCGCCGCCGCCGCCGCCGCCGCCTCCGCCGCCGCCGCCTCGGTAACTGGCACCGACTTCCGAGACCCGAAGAGAGAAGAGCGGCGCGCGCCCGAGGACCGCCCGCGAGGCGCGTCACGGTGCCGCCCCCGCCTTCCGCCCGCGCAAGCGCGCGGCTCCGGGTCAGGTGATCCAGTCCCTATGGTAACGGGGCTGCGGCGGGGGCGGGGTGTCGGGGGCGCGACCGGGGCTGCTCCCGCTCCCGCTCCAGCCAGGGATGGGGCGCTCTTAGTGCCCACCCGCGGCCCCGGGTTACGCTTCCCACCTTCTCCACCCCCCACCCCCGACGGGTAGTGCGGCAGGGCCGGGTGCCACCTGCCCTCCGCCGCGTTCGTCCGTGCTTAGGGTCATTTGGTTCCCATTGCCTCCAATACAGAGGGAGTCCTGAAGAGCCCATCGTCTGGAGATTTCCTCGCCAGCCTTGGACTTCTACCGCCTTACTCCTACTAATCTCTTCCTTCTCGCTTTACCTCGCCACTCACAGGCTTAGAAACGTTGCTTCCATGAACCCTTCCCAGCGCCTGCCCTCTTTGGGACAGCTGCTTTCTTCGGCTGTAATAAACTCTTCGGCCATCCGAGCGAAAGTTCGTTGGCCGTTCAAGGTTGTGTGTGGTATTGCGTAAAAGTAATAACCAGTATCTGGATGCAAAAACTAAAACAACAACAACAACAACAACAACCGTATTTCTTGAGGGCTATGTTCCAGGCACTGTCCTAAGAACTTGATGTATATAGTCTTTGGTCCTTACATCAGTCTATAAGGTACAACATCCCTGTTAGCATACAAAGAAACTGAGGCACTAAATCACCTAAGTTTACCGTATTACCGTAGAGTAACACCGAGTAATTGGCCACATAGCATTAACTTAGAAGCATTTTATCTCTAGCTAAATTATTTAGTGCCACAATAATCTGTAGTAAAACTAATAAAAAATCTGAGCATAAAAGGGATGACGAGTAAATGGAATGAAACTTGCCCTCGGAGAGTTTATGGTCTAGTGAATGAAACAGACGTTTAAAAATAATGAGACAATAGATTGGTAAGGAAAAAAATATACCTCCTTTTTAATCATAAACGTGACATGATTATGTAGAAAATTTTTAAAAAATTAACCAAGAAAACCCCCTAAAATTTAAACAATTATAACAAAATTGCAGGATAAAAGGTTAATATATACAAAAGCCTATTGTTGTTATATTTTCCATCAAGGAACAACTGAAATTTGAAATTAGACACAGTATCACTTATATTAACACCAAAAAATGAAATACTTAGGTATAATCTAACATAATGTGTACAAAATCTATATGAGGAGAACTATGAAATTCTGATGAAAGAAATCAAAGAAGATCCAAATAGATGGAAAAATATTCCATGTTTATGAATGGGAAGATTGAATATTGTCAAGATTTCAGTGTTTCCTAACTCGATAAATTTGATATGATCTCAAAATCCCAGCAAGTTATTTTATGGACGTCAACAAGCTAATCCTAAAGTTTTTATGGAAAGGCAAAAGTCCCAGGAGGACCAATAATATCAAAGAGGAACAAAGTCACAGGCCTGACAGTTGCCTGATATCAAAACGTACTGTAAAGCTACAGTAATCAAGACAGTGTGGCATTATCAAAAGACTAGAAAAATAGATCAGTGGAACAGAATACAAAGCCCAGAAACAGACTCACACAAATACATTCAATGGATCTTTGCCAAAGGTGCTAACTGGATAGTCTTTTCAGCAATGGGGCTGGAAGGGGCACCTGGGTGCCTCAGTCGGTTAAGCAGCCTACTTCTGCTCACGTCATGATCCTGCAGTTAGTGGGTTCAAGCCCTGTGTAGAGCTCTGGGACAACAGCTCAGAGCCTGGAGCCTGCTTCAAATTCTATGTCTCCCTCTCTTTCTGCCCCTCCCACACCTGCGCTCTGTTTCTGTCTTCTCTCTCTCAAAAGTAAACATTGAAAAAAAAATTGTTTTCAATGGTGCTGGAACAACTGAATTTCCACCTGCCCCCCCCCAAAAAGAAAGTCTAGACATAGATCTTACACCTTTTGCAGAACTTAATTTGAAATGGATCACAGACTTAAATTTAAAACATACAACTTTAAACTTCTGAAAAATAACATAGGAGAAAAACTAGGTGACCTTAGGTTTGGTCACAAGTTTTTAGACACAACACCAAAACACAATCCATGAAATAGAAAATTGACAAGTTAGACTTCATTAAAATTTAAAACTTCTGTGAAAGACACTGTTTACAAAATGAAAAGACAAGCTACAAACTACAAGAAAATATTTGCAAAATACATATCTGATGAAGGGATTGTATCGAAAATAGTCAAAGAACACCTAAACCTCAACAATAGGAAAACAACCCAATTTAAAACTGGGCAAAAGATCTGGGGTGCCTGGGTGGCTCAGTTGGTTGGGCAACCGGCTTTGGCTCAGGTCATGATCTCAAGGGTTCGTGGGTTCAAGCCCCGAGTTGGACTCTGTGCTGACAGCTCAGAGCCTGGAGCCTGCTTCGGATTCTGTGTCTTCCCCTCTCTCTGACCCTCCCCTGCTCACGCTCTGTGCCTCTCGGTCTCTCAATAATAAATAAACGTTAAAATTTTTTTTTTTTTTAAACTGGGCAAAAGATCTGAAACAGACACTTCATCAGATATGTAAATGGCAAGGAAGTGTATGATGAGACTCAACAGCATATGACCTTAGGGAAATGCAAATTAAAGCAACAATGAGATAGCACTATACGCCTATTAGAAAGGCTAAAATCCAAATTACAACACCAAATGCCAGTGAGGATGGGGAGCAAAAAGAATGCCTATTCATTGCGAGAGGATAGCCAAATGGTTGATCTACTTTGGAAGATGATTTGGATATTCTTACACAGATCAACATAGTCTTGCCGCACGAACCAGTTACCACACTTATGGATGTTTGCTCAAATGACTGGAAAACTTATGCCCATGCAAAACCCTGCACGTGAATATTTGGAGCTGCTTTATTCATAATTGCCCCAAACCAGACGCAAACGTGGTATCATTCAATAAGTTAAATGGATAAATGAACTGTGATACACCCATACAATGGGAGATTATTCAGCGATAAAAAGAAGTGAACTTTTAAGTCATGCAAACACATGGGGGGAACCTTAACTGCATATTGCTGTGTGAAAGCAGCCAGTCTCAAAAGGCTACATACTGTATGATTCTAACCATACGACATTATGGGAAAAGTAAAATCATAGAGGCAGTAAAAAATAGCTGCCCGAAGTCTGAGGAATAACAGGAAGGATGGGTGGGTGAAACATAGGTGGTGAAGCTCTTTTGCATGATACCATAATGGTAGACAATGACATTATGCATTGGTCAAAGGCCAGAGGACAGTCTGTGGTCTTTATATGTTTAGTCTTTGTCTCCAGTTCCTGGACCAGAGCTTCAGAAACCCTTCAAGTTTCCAGTGATAATGTGCGTCTTTGTTATGCTAATAAGGTAGCTAATGGCCGGATGTGAAAGGAGCCCTAGATAGCTTCGTGATGGAGGCTGGTTGCCAGAAAGACCAAGCTTGTGATTAGAGAGTTGGTACTTTCAGCCTTGGTTCCCAGAGTTTAAGGAGGAGACAGCATTGGAGACTGAGTTCGTGCATAGGTTCCCAGGTAGAAGAAACATGTCCTAAGCTCCCGACTGAGAATCTGAATGGATTGGACTTCCCACCAGAAAGTCTTGAAGCTACGGAACAATGGAGCCATGCCTTCAAAATTCTAAGGGAAAGTGATTTCTAAGCGACAACTGTATACTGAACCGAACAAGATCATTCGAGTGTGATAGAACGAAGACTTTTTCTACATACTACAAAGAATCAATCATAAAGTTTCTCTCATGCTCTCTTTGACAGGAAGTAAGTGGCAAATTAAATGTGCACTTGCTGCACAAAAATAAGACCGCAAGTCAAAGGAGGTGAGAAGTTTCCCACAACACAGAGGCTTCAGCATCAGTAAGAGGCAAACATTGGTGAAGGATGTTGTTGAAGGGAGCCCCTGGGATGACAGGTGTGTAAGAGGCCCAGAAAGGAGCGATCCCATTTGAAACTGGATGATAGAGGGCTCTAGGCGGCATGTCTCCAAGAAAAGTAATGTATGTGAACATAGCAAGAGGTTCCTGCTTCTGGGAGAGGGGAGATGAATTAATAAGAAACTAGAGTACAAACCAGTGGGAAAAAATGAGGCAAACTGACCAAGAAAAGAAATGTAATCATATCGCTTTACATGACTCATCTTTGAATAATATTTATGTAGGCATAGTAAGATCAACATATTATTTATTAGTTTAGGCCCAAACCATGATCATGGGGTAGCCACAGACGCTGATGTTATTTTCCAGAACATGTTACTTTCCTTGGTCTGATACAAAAACAGATCCACAAATACGAATATGCTCTGACAATGACCATGGTAGGGTATGCCTAACCAAAGATGTTACTATATATTGGGGCGCCTGGGTGGCTCAGTCGGTTGAGCGTCTGACTTCGGCTCAGGTCGTGATCTCACGGCACATGAGTTCGAGCCCCGCGTCCAGCTCTGTGCTGACAGCTCAGAGCCTGGAGCCTGCCTCTGATTCTGTGTCTCCTTCTCTGCCCCTAACCCACTTGCATTCTGTCTCTGTCTCTCTCAAAAATAAATAAACATTAAAAAAAAATTTTTTTTAAAGATATTACTATATATTAAAATCTCTTTATATTCCACGCAATGCCTAAAGTATAGTACTATTATTTAAAAATTGCACCTTGGATCTCTTCCTGGTTTATAATGTTGTTATAGGTAGCAGTAGAGATAGGAACGACTATGATACATTTTTATTCAATTTCCAGAACTGAGAACTTTGTCTTTTTCAGGCCCTTGAAATACTAATAATGAATAGTACTATCCTAATTAGCATTATTGCTATTTCTAAAGATTTCATTTTACCATAAAGACAAAAAACAGTCAATCACTTATAGGTCACTTGCTCTATTGAATTATGTAACTTTCTCTTCCTTTTTAAACTCTCAGCCACATGACTAACCAGACTGCCCTAAACTCTTTATAATGTTAACCTTCATTCCGGAACACATTTCCTTCCTCAGGGTTTTGCATCAACAAGGTTATGAACAATGTTTTATTGAACAGTGACACCACCACTTAAAACCCTCCTCAGCTGACTTTTCTGGAACAAATTTACGTACATTCTAGAGAATCTCACTTAAAAGAGAATACCTTCCTGGAAAACAAATATGTGAATAATATTTTGTCAATTCAGTCACTTCTTAAATATGCAAGGGGTGCTCCCTATTTCAAAAGAACATTGAAGTAAGTGTAAAGACACTTGTGAAGAGTGAATAATTATTCCTTAATAAATATTACTTCTTAAGTTTGGATGTAGTGTGACTGGTTATTTTACAATAGAACACTGATGTGTAAATAATAATCGTCTCTGTTGTTAAATTACCATTTTTTCCCAGGTATTCACAATTTTTACAAAGCTACTTTTAAGTTTTAATTGTAATTCCAGTTAGTTAACATACAGTGATGTTTCCCCCCCTTTGCTTATTTGTCTTGTTTTGTTTCTTAAACTCCACGTATGAGTGAAATCATATAGTATTTGTCTTTCTCTGACCGACTTATGTCACTAAGCATCACACCCTCTAGCTCCATCCGTGTCATTGCAAATGGCAAGATTTCATTCTTTTTATGGCTGAATAATATTCCATTGTGAATATATGCCACATCTGCTTTATCCCATCTGCTTTATGCCCATCAATTGATGGGCACTGGGTTTGCTTGCATATCTTAGCGATGGTAAATAATGCTGCTATAAACATAGGGGCACATGTATTCCTTTGGATTGGTGTTCTTGCCTTCTTTTACAAAGCTGTGTTTAAAATTCCTTCATCATAGGTGATTTCGTCATGTTGAACTGGTCGTCTGCACTAAAAATTCCATCACAGGGGTGCCTAGGTGGCTCAGTTGATTAAGCCACCAACTCTTGATTTCAGCTCAGATCAGGATCTCACAGTTGTGAGATCTAGTCCTGCTTGGGGCTCTGCACCGGGCGTGGAACCTGCTTAGGAGTCTCTCCCCGGCCCCCCCAATAAATAAATAAATAAATATTCCATCACAGTCATGAGCCATACCTTTCACAGGTAATAAAAGTATGGTTGGATGACATACCAATAAGTTGAACATAACTCGTAAACATAGTTGAATTAACTTACATCATGGCACTTGACTCTCATTTCAAAGGTGTGTGTTGAATTCCGCTTCCCTAAGAAATTAAAATACATTTCATCTCATTTAGAAAGCCCTCTCCTCCACAAAATAGAAATATTCTAGGGGGCTACTGAAAAATTTTAAAGCAAAGCTAACGTGAAGTGGGTCTTAAAAAAAAGAGTTTCAACTGTCAATTGGGTCATTTGCTTTGTTTCAAGGTTCTATTTTCTATATTCTTTCACTGACCCTGATGAATAACACTTCCGAGGCAAGAAATATAAATACACTGTAGTGCACTGGATACAGAATTCTTATAACAGAAAATATGAGGAGATGGTCAGCAATATACAAGAATTTACTGTAGCGCATGCGAAATAGCCATGTTGATAAAAGGACACGGCTCTTTCTACACCAGTGTCCGTAACGATTATTGAAAGAACACCATAATATGTTGTGTCCACTCAAATTCAATTTAATGTTTAATAATACCTGGAATAGTTAGGAGCGTCTGGGTTCTATTAAGCAAGTAAAATCATTAAAGTCTCTGAATGCATCCGCATTTCGCAGGAGATGTGCCACATTGACATTTAGGTTACCCTGGGCTCCATCATTTATCAGCTGGGTATTCCTCTATCTCACAGGCCAGTACTCTTTCGGTATATTACAAATGGTATTTGCTTTTAACTGTGGCATTCTCTCTGGGATTCCTCCCTAAACGGTGAAAGCACACACCCTTCACAAGGATGCCAAATGCTCTGTTCCAAGTTTCGCGTGGCCAAAAGCGTTCCAGATGTTCAGAATGAGCCGTAGCAGTTGCATTTACACAGCCAGGAAAATGCATAATTTCTGAACTGTACTCATATGGAAAATTACTACAGTTTCAATCATTCAGTCTCTCGCGTGTGGATAATGAGGCAGTTGTAGTAACTTGACCTTTGGATGGCTCCCTCATCCTTCAGCTCTTTCGATAGCCCTTCGTATGTAATTTTGCGCGTCATCAGAAATGGCCTTGTCTTTGCTTTTCTTCCCTATCGTTTCTTCTATGTCATCATTACTTCATCATATAGAAACTTCCTGAGGGCTGGGTCTATGCTGCAAATGGTCTTTGATGCCTGGCGCTGTGCCTGGGGAACGGCTATTTTTCTACACGTCTAGAGTTACCGTATTTTTTGGTTCCTCGGATCCACGTTCCCATTGTTGTTCCCATTTAAAATTTTTTTTTTAACGTTTATTTATTTTTGAGACAGAGAGAGACACAGCATGAATGGGGGAGGGGCAGAGAGAGAGGGAGACACAGAATCGGAAGCAGGCTCCAGGCTCTGAGCCATCAGCCCAGAGCCCGACGCCGGGCTCGAACTCGCGGACCGCGAGATCGTGACCTAAGCTGAAGTCGGACGCTTAACCGACTGAGCCACCCAGGCGCCCCTGTTGTTCCCATTTTAACAAGTCAGAACTTAAGAGTTCTGTAATCATCAGTGTCGATAGGATGTTTCAGCTGCCGGACCAAAAAGTAAGTTGAGACAGGTTTTTAAAAAATGTTTTGCCTGCTCATGTCGCCAGGCTCAGAAGATATCCCTTGAACACTTTGTCACCTGGCTGTATTATTTGCACTCTTAACCACTCCAACCGTTAGATTTTTAACATAAGTTTGGATTCCTTGTTGTCACGGAAAATGCATTCCAAAAGATTGCACAGGGAAGTAACTCAAAACCGCAAGTTAAGCGGCAGATTGTGCAATGAAAAGAAACAAAACAAGGCCAGAGGGAGGAATTCATGATCTCACTTGCATGTGTATTTTTAATTGTTTTTTCATCATGATAAGCGTATTCTTTAATCCTCATCAAGTACTTCATCTATCTCCTCACCCGTCTCCCCTCTGGTGACCATCAGTTTGTTCTCTCTAGTAAAGAGTCTGCTTCTTGGTCTCTCTGTCTCTCTCTCTCTCTCATTTACCTCAGTTCTTCTGTCTTGTTTCTTAAATCCCAAATATGAGTGAAACTACAGGCTATTTGTCTTTCTCAGTCTGACTTATTTTACTTAGCATTACACTCTCTAGCTCTATCCATGGTGTTGCAAATGGCAAGATTTCATTTTTTAATAATATTTATAGTATAGGTATATACACCACATCTTAATCAATTCCTCAGTCAATGGGTGCTTGAGCTGCTTCCCGATTTGGGCTATTGTCAATAATGCTGCTATAAACGTAGAGTTGCATGGATCCCTTTGAATTAGTGTTTTTGTATTTTTGGGGGGTAAATACCCAGTAGTGTAGCTACTGGATCATATGGGAGTTCAATTTTTAACTTTTTGAGGAACCTCCACAGTGCTTTCTGCAGTGGCTGCACTAGTTTGCATTCCCACCAACAGCGCAAGAGGGTTCTTTTTTCTCCATATCTTCACCAACACTTGTGATTTCTTATGATTTTGATTCTAGCCTGACAGGTGTGAGGTGGTATCTCATTCTAGCTTTGATTCGCATTTCCCTGATGATGAGTGATGTTGAGCATCTTTTCACATGTCTGTGGGGCATCTGGATGTCTCCTGGCGAAATGTCTGTTCATGTCTTCTGCCCATTTTTAAATTGGATTATCTGTTTTTTGGGTTTGAGCTGTATAAGTTCTTCATGTATTTTGGATATTAACCCTTTATTGGAGAAGCCATATACAAATATCTTCTCCCATTCAATAGGTTGCCGTTTTTTTGTTTGTTTTTTGTTTTTTTGTTTTTGTTTTTGTTTTTGTTTTTTGCTATCAGAAACTTTTTATTTTGAGGTAGTCCCAATAGTTTATTTTTGCTTTCATTTCCCTTGCCTAAGAAAAATGTCCCATAGGGCCACCTTGGTGGCTCAGCTGGTTAAGCATCCGACTTTGGCTCAGGTCATGATCTCATGGTCTGTGAGTTCCCAGACCTGTGTCTGGCTCTGTGCTGACACCTCAGAGCTTAGAACCTGCTTCAGATTCTGTGTCTCCCTCTCTCTATGGCCCTCCCCTGCTCATGCTGTGTCTCTGTCTCAAAAATAAATAAAAACATTAAAAAATTAAAAAAAAAATAAACATTTTACAAAATTTTTTTAGAAAAAAGAAAAGAAAAATGTTCTGTGGCCAATGTCAGAGCCATTACTTTCTGTGCTTTCTTCTAGGATTTTTATGGTTTCAGGCCTCACATTTAGATCTTTAATCCATTGTCAATTTATTTTTGTGTATAGTGAAAAAAAGTGGTCCCCTTTCATTCTTTTGTGTGTAGCTGTCCAGTTTTCCCAACACCATTTGTCGAAGAGACTTTTCCCCTTTGTATATTCATTCCTCCTTTGTCAAAGATTAAGTGAGCATATAATTGTGGGCTTATTTCTGGGCTTTCTCTTCCAGTCTGTTGATCTCTGTGTCTATTTTTATGCTTGGTATCATACTATTTTAATTATTACCAATTTGTAATGTAACTCGAAGTCTGGAACTGTGATATCTCCAGTTTGGTTTTTCATTTTCAAGACTGCTTTGGCTATTCAAGGCCTTCTGTGGTTCCAGACAAATTTTAGGATTGTTTGTTCCAGCTCTGTGGGAAATGCTGTTGGTATTTTGATAGGGATTGCATTAAATCTGTAGATTGCTTTGGGTAGTATGGCCATTTTAGCAGTGTTTGTTTTTCTAATCCATGAGCATAGAATGTCTTTCTATTCTTTGTGTCATCTTAAATTTCTTTCATCAGTATTTTGTAGTTTTTAGAGTACAGGTGTCTTTCACATCTTTGGTTAAGTTTATTCCTAGATATTTTATGGTTTTTGGTGTAATTGTAAATGGGATTATTTTCTTGCTTTCACCTTCTGCTGCTTTATTATTAGCATATAGGAATGCAACATATTTCTGTACGATAATGTTGTATCCTGCAACTTTACTGAGTTCATTTATGTGTTCTAGTCGTTTTGTGGTGGAGTCTTTAGGGTTTTATATATATACTATCACCTCATCTGTAAACAGAATTTTACTTCTTCCTTACCAGTTTGGATGCCTGTTGTTTCTTAATGTTGTCTAATTGCTGTGGCTAGGACTTCTAGTACTATGTTGAAAAAAAGTGGTGAGAGTGGGCATCCTTGTCTTGTTCCTGACCTTAGGGGAAAAGCTCTCAGGTTTTCACCATTGAGCATGACGTTGGCTGTGGGTTTCTAACATAAGGCCTTTATTATATTGAAGTATATTCCCTCTAGACCTACTTTGCAGAGGGTTTTTATCATGAATGGATGTTGTACTTTGTCAGATGCTTTTTCTGCATCTATTGAAATGATCACACGGTATTTTTCCTTTTTCTTGATGTGATAGATCACGTTGATTGCTTTGCAAATATGGAACCACCCTTACATCCGGGGTATAAATCCCACCGGATCATGGTGTATGATTTTTTTTTTTTTTTAATGTCTTGTCGGATTCAGTTTGCTGTTTTGTTGAGAATTTTTGCATCTATATTCACGAGAGATACCGGCCTGTATTTCTCCGTTTTTGTGGTGTCTTTATCTGTTTTGGGTGTCAGGGTACTACTAGCCTCAGAGAATCCATTTGGAAGTTTTCCTTCCTCTTCTATTTTTTTTGGAATAGTTTGAAAAGAATAGGTATTCACCTGTATATATTTTAAGAGGTTGTTTCCTCTCCAAGGATCAGCCTCTTCTTCAGTGATTGACCTTATGAAGGCCCACCTTTTGCAAGGGAGGCCTATATCACAATAAACCCAGTATCCGTCAAAGAGGCGTATAAGATTCGCAAGGAATCTTTCAGGAGCAAGATCGGGGCTGGGCATAGGAAATTGAGAGAAACAGGTGTGCTATTGTTATTTGAAGCCAAAGGTCTAGATAAGCACACTCAAAAAGAGCAACTAGACGATCAGAATTTTATACCTCTGGAAAATGTGCAGAGATGATGCTTCCTGACCAGGGTTTTAGGACGGAGGGAAACCCTCTGAGCTAGGCCACCGGCACAAAAGCACAAAATATCCCATGGGCTCAGGGCAAGTAAATCTCCTATTAAAAGCACAGGGCTGTTACTGGAACTCTTGAAATGTAACAGGATGACATCCATGTTGTTATTCTTCCGTCCTAATGGCCAGCGTAGGATGCGTGACCCACGCTGTATAGTGGGAGGTGCAAGTGTTGTCCTGTCTCTTGTTTCTTGAGTCAAGTCAGGACTGGCTGTCTGTGGTCTTACCGCTGATTCTTCCTGGTGTCCCCAGTAGAGCTGCAAAATACCTTTAGATGTTACTTTTCCATAGGCACAAGCGGATCCCCTCCTTTGCATTTCCAAGGAAGCCCGTCTGAGCCATTTGTCTTGTGTTAGCCCCAGAGGTTTTCCGGGACCTTCCATCACCATCGCCTTAGACCTTACCCCACTGCTTTCCTGCCCTGAGCCCCTCACTCTTACATGCCTCCATTCATGCTCGCAATCTGCAAGAGTATTTCCCCTAGTAGCCTCCTGAGAAAAGGAGCATGGAGGGTAAAATGTTTAAGGCTTGGCGTTTTTCAAGATTTTATTCTAGATGATAAGAGAAATGAAATTATAGAAGGAAGCGGGTTGGAAAGCCAAGCTGGGCTAAAGAACTGGTGCTAAGATGTGGAAGAGGAATACTTTATCAGTTATAGTTTGCTCTAGAGCTATTCTTATTGTTTTCTTAACATCTAATTTTTTTTATATGTATAAAATCATGTATGCATTCATTTAAAGCTTTGCATTCTACAAAAACATGTGCTAAAAATAACAGGCATATGGGATAAATAGGGTTAGGGGCAGACCATGCCATGCAACTTTATAACAGGAGCGCTAACAAAACAACAAACATCTTTTTTTTTTTTTTTTTTTTTAAGGCTCAGTTAGTCTCCACTAGCAGCTTGCCCTGGGTAGCGTTTGAACTTGGTGGCTTGCACTTTCTTCCTTAAAACAAAAGGTCATTTGCTTGCAAGAGACCAGATTATCAAAATGAAACATCTGATTCAGGAGGCTTCATCTTTTTTTTTTTTTTTTAATATAGAAGGAAATATTGTTGCAACTTCCTTATCTGTCTTCACAACTTCATCAAAAAGTTTAATGTTGGAAAATGTGTAGCAGTTCTTGGAATCACCACCCCAGCCCTTGCTTTCGCGAAAGGAAGATACCTTGTGGGATTTTTCTTATGGCGTTCATGTATTGCTAAGGCTTGCTTTCATTGTGGAGAAAGTTTGCTCCTGATTTCTTGGAAATCACATGCAGGAAAAATGGTTTATGAACCAAAGTGACCTCACCATTGTTTCACTGATACCATTTCCCTGCTTACCAGTTGCGTATGAGCTAATTCGTGTCGCCAACACACGTGTGACAGCAGCACACATATGTACCTTTTGTTCTTTGAAAGACTCAGGGAATACACCACCCCTAGAATCTTACCACTGTTTTGTTTTCCTTTCCGCCCACCGCCCCCACCCTCTGCCATTTCCTCCGTCCTCTCTCCATGTTTCTTTTCTTCTGTTCTCCACGGGCAAGGAAAAATATGCTTGATTTGGTCAGGATTATATTTAGCTGCCCACAGAAATCCAAAATAAAGTGGCTTAAACAATAGAGCCGTTAATTTTTCTCACATAAAAATAATCTAGAAGTAAATGACGCAAGAGTCCTGCTCTGCTCCAGCCGCCATGTTCATACTCCAAACACAGGAAAAAGGAAGAAAAGACCTGCCAAAAGGCAGGTCCCCTCCTTTTATGGAGCTAAGCCTCAGAGAATACTTAGTTACATCTCACTGGCCATATCTAATTGCTAAGGGTCTAAGAGATATCCTCTTATAGCCAAACACACTTCCTAGGGTTTTATTATTAAAGAAGGGAGAATGGATATGGTGAAGCAATCAGTATTCTCTGCTACAGTATAACTTCAAAGTAATTCATGTGTACTGGGCATTTTTAATATGCCAGGAACTGTGTCACTTGATTTCTACCATTAAAGATACACGACAGCATGAGGGGCAAAGTTCGTCGGAAGAATTCATGGAAAGTCAGAGTAAGGATTCATGCCCAACCATGGAAGGGTACACAGTCAAAAATTACGTTTGGTTAACTTGCTGTCTTTATAATTGCTACTTGCTTCACAGTCGACCCCAGGGACAGGAAAATCACCTGGAAGCACATTTTTCTTGTGTGGGGAGGGGCAAGAAGCAGTTAAAGAGTTCAGAGACTTTTTCGAGGCAAGGAAGCTGTGTTCTAATTCTTGTTCTGTAAGATTTGAAGTTATGGGGATCTCCCAGATCAACCAGACTAGATATGGGGAATGAGGCCCCTGAAATAGAGTTACTGTAAAGGTAGAGGGTGAGCCAGCTCTGCCGATGAGTCTCTGTCTCGCTGTCCCTCTCTCTCTCTCTTAGAGAGAGAAGTGAAGGGATGGCATGTCTGGGTCTGGGAGGTCGGGTCCGGGGACTGGCCTTGACCCAGTATCCAGAGGTCAACTTGTGCTTATGAAGCATTGACACATATCTGCAAGAGCAGGTTGCTTCTAGATGTAATAGCTGGGGTGAAGAACTTTCAGGAAATAATCTGGAGATTTCTTTACCCTGTGGTCTCACAGCCGGGGTAGAGAATCTAGCCAGTGAGACTATGCCTTCCACCCAGCTCTCCGGCGTGGTTCATCAGGGCAGAGGCCCTTTCTTTTACTTGCTTCTTCCTCCCACATCCCTGATTTCATCTTTCACCAGTCCCAATGACTTTCCTGGGTTGTTCTGCCTTTATGGTAGCCAACACAACCTGATAGCATTGTTCCACTGAAGCGCAAACCTCCACGGATTCCCATTTGTAAGGTAACTGGCACCTGTCCATTCTTCTGACTCTAGGGCAAGGAAGAGGAAACAGGTTTCTCTGAAGAGCTTTGGCTTGGACCACCCTACCTTGAAGGGAGCATGGGGCATAGAGAACCCACACCCGAAGAGTCATTATTGCTGGAGAAAGATGCCACTGCATTAGTTTCCTATTGCTGCTATAACAAAGCATAACAAACTTAGTGCCTTAAGACAGCACCAATATATTACCTTACAGTTCTGGAGGTCAGAAGGTGGAAATGGGGTTTTAGGGGCTAAACTCAAGGTGTTGGCAGAGTTGTGTTCCTTCTGGAGGCTGTAGTGGAGAATTCATTTCCCTGCTTTTCTACAAGCTGCCTGCATTCTTTGGCTCAAGTCCCTTCCTCCATCTTCAAAGTTCATGTCTCTGAACTTAGCTTCTGTGGCCACATCTGCCTTTCTGACTGTAACCCTTTCCCCAGTCTCATGATTACATTGGGCCCACATTGGTAATACTGTACAGGACGTTCTTTCGAACTTAATGTGATCCTTCATGACAACCGCAAAGTTCCTTTTACCATGTACGTTAACACTTTGGCCAATTCTGGGCATTACTCCATGGACATCCTTGGAAAGTCATCACTGAGTCTACTGTACCACCCTGTACATATGGCCACTATGAAAACATGACACCGTTTAGCTTCTGGGCTTTGGACACAGCTCACCAGAGCCGCATCTGACTCAACCGGCAGACCGCTCTGCTGTTGTGAGTACAGCGAGGGAGGTCCTAGTTAAACAGAAACAGACTCTTCCCCTGGGACACTCAGAAGCAGCCAAGTGATGGACAGAAGTGTTAAAGCGCCATGTTCCTTTACCCAAGAAAACTGTAGCCCGGAAGATATGCAGAAAAGCTTCAGTTTGAGGGTGTGGACATTTTACAGCAACTCCAAGGCCAAAGAAGTAAGTACGAGAAGCAAGAGAGAGTTCTTGGAATATTTAGAATTATCCATGGGCATCTGGGTACAGAGCAGGCACACTTCTTCTTCTCCTTCTTCCCAGGTGGGCAAAGGGCGATTGCGGCCTCCTCACAGATAGAATTCTCAGTGTGGAAACTGGAGCAGGTAAGCCAGACATTGCTTTAGCTAAGTGGTTCCTGGAAAAACTGAGGAGCCCTCATGGATAAGCAGGCTAAGGGGCATAGCCACTCATTCTTCCTAGAAGAATTGTTTGGGGATATATTCTAGGAAATTAAACAGCGACTTGAAAAGTGAGGGATATGTGTGTGGGATGTGAAAAATAATGGTAATACTAGCAAAATATAGAAAGTCTAATTGTTGGTGTAAAATGTGAAAAGAGCCAAAACTTTAACACAACAAACTGGAACTTACCTTGCACATTATCTGCACATAGAAGATTCTGGAATGGAAGGAGGGAAGTCAAACCATGCTCAAATCACGTTTGAGAACATAAAAAGACACTGAATATCTCTAGATGTTACTAGAAGACTACAAATTAAGTAAGTGCATTAAACATGTGAGTATAAGCACTATTCTATTAATACATCATGTATATGTTACGTGCTAGGAAGATAGATATCTATATCTATCCATCTATATAGATACAGATATCTATATATATGCCATAAAAGAGAATGAAAATTAAATATGCAGAGAAAAAAATCCTCAGTCCAACAAAGGTAGGAAGGGGATGAGGAATAGGAAAGAGTGATAATTGGCAAAAAAAAAAAAAAAAAAAAAAACTAGGATGGGAAGATATGAGAAACAAAGTAGACATACAATAATTTCATCCAATTAAAAGGCAGAAGCTCTCAGAGATGCCTGGCTGGCTCAGTGGGTAGAGCATGTGACCCTTGACCTCAGGTTGTAAGTTTGAGCCCTACGTTGGGCTTAGATCCTACTTTAAAAAGAAAGAAAAGGCAGAAGCTCTCATAGTGGGGTAAAAACAAATTCTAACTCTTCAATATTCAAAAATCATACATTAAAAATAAAAAGGGACCAAAAAGGGGTGCCTAGATGGCTCAGTTGGTTGAGTGTCCGACCCTTGAATTTGGCTCAGGTCATGATTCCAGGGTCGTGGGAATCAAGCCGCACATTGGGCTCCATACTGAGCATGCAGCCTGCTTGAGATTCTCTCTCTCCCTCGGCCCCTCTGTCCCTCTACCCAGTCATGCTCTCTCTCCCTCTGAAATTAAAAAAAAAAAAAAAAAAAAAAAAAAGCGAACAAAAAGAACGGGAAAGATATACAAGGCAAACACTAATATAAAGAAAAGTATAACTATAAAAATGAAAACAACTGGACTATATGGCAAAAATCTTTATTAGTGAGAAGGCATCCCTTATTGATGAACCACTAATGTACCTATCAATATACCTTCAAATGTATAGCAAACAAACTTGACAGAATGACAAGGAGAAAATGAGAAATCCCCAACCAGAGTAGGAAAGTTAATTATAAAGGAGAAATAAAAATATCAAACTGAGAACAGTAAAAATTTAAAAAATTTCATGTAATTAACAATTTACATTAACATGTAAAAATTTTCATGTAATTTTCATGTAATTAACCCATTTTACATGGGTGGCTCAGTCAGTTTTGTTTTGTTTGTTCAGACCCTTAGTTTTGTTTGCCAATTCACTATAGAGAGCCCTATACTGAAATCCACATGGAATACTTACCAAAACTGATGATACATTAGGCCACACTGAAGAATTTAGAGTCCCCAGATCAGAATCCACATAAGACCACATTCTTGGACCATAATGCAGAAAATGTGGAAATTCACAACAAAATAATAAAAAATCAAAACAAAATACATTCTTTCCATTTGGAAATTTATAATCAGTCTTTTAAATTACTCACGAGCAAAGAAAAAAATAGAAACAAGAGTTCTAAATTAATTATCTGGGGGTATTATTTTCCCTATATCAATTAAATTTAACAAACAAAACACATACCAAATATTGATGGTTACTAACCATTTTTAACAGAATTAATAGGCTTTATTTTAATCATTTATTATTCAGATTAGAATCAAACTTTACTTGGGGCGCCTGGATGACTCAGTCGGTTAAGCATGTGACTTCGGGTCAGGTCATGGACCCCGAGGTTCGTGAGTTCAAGCCCCGCGTGGGGCTCTGTGCGAACAGCCCAGAGCCCGGAGCCTGCCTCGGATTCTGGGTCTCCCTCTCTCTCTGCCCCTCCCCCACTCGTGCTCGCTCGCTCTCTCTGTCTCAAAAAAAAAATAAACATTAAAAAAAAATTTTTTTTTTTTAAATTTTTTTTTCAACGTTTTTTATTTATTTTTGGGACAGAGAGAGACAGAGCATGAACGGGGGAGGGGCAGAGAGAGAGGGAGACACAGAATCGGAAACAGGCTCCAGGCTCCGAGCCATCAGCCCAGAGCCGGACGCGGGGCTCGAACTCACGGACCGTGAGATCGTGACCTGGCTGAAGTCGGACACCTAACCGACTGCGCCACCCAGGCGCCCCCAAAAAATTTTTTAAATAGAATCAAAGTTTACTTGTTTGCTTAGTCTTTATAAATCCTTGTTTACATAAACTGGGGAAACAATGTGATAGCAATTTACCGAACAAACCAGAAGAAGAATTTGCAACCTTACTTATTTATTATTTATTTATTTATTTATTTTTAAGTTTATTTTAAAGTTTATTTATTTATTTTGAGAGAGAGAGAGAAAGAGACAGAGAGAGAAAGACTCGTAAACAGACTCCAGGCTGACAGCACAGAGCCTGATGTGGGGCTTGAACCCACAAACGGTGAGACCGTAGCCTGAACCAAAGTCGGACACTTAACCGACTGAGTCATCCAGGTGCCCCCACAGCTTTATTAATGCTACAAAAGATTTAGGTAAAAAAGGAAAATTAACTGTGTCCAAATGAACTGTCTAAGAACTAAGCCACCAAGCTTAGTGAGTTGAGTAGGACTGACAGAAGGATATGTGGTAAATACAACATAACTTAAGATCCACCAAGTTTTTGAGTTGACCCTTTATTTATTTTTTTTTATTTAAAATTTTTTTTTAAATGTTCTATTTTTGAGACAGAGAGAGACAGAGCATGAGCGGGGGAGGGGCAGAGAGAGAGGGAGACACAGAATCTGAAACAGGCTCCAGGCTCCGAGCTGTCAGCACAGAGCCCGACGCGGGGCTTGAACTCATGAACCCGGAGATCATGACCTGAGCTGAAGTCGGACGCTCAACCGACTGAGCCACCCAGGCGCCCCTTAAGTTGACCCTTTAATTTCATTCTCCTTTTCCAGTACATTTTCCCCAATCCTGTCGCTCTTGACACAGCTACTCTTCAGAGCTGGTGCACTCTTCTGTGCACCTACAGTATCCAGAAAAAGAGCCGTTTCCCTGTACCGATAAGTGGCACGAGTCACAACACGTGACAAACCCTTACACGTAGGGAAGACCGAAGGTGCACCGGCGGCCCCTTGCAGAGTGGGCCCCATTCAGAGACCTAGCCAAGGACCTCAATGATGAAAAACGCCCCGTAATATGTCTGGGAGGGATCTGTGGGAAGAGGCTGAGCTATATAGGAGCAAACCAAACTATGGAGAAGTGATCAAGCTCTCTTTTGAAGGAACCCATGAGTGTAATCAAGGTATTGAAATAAATAATAATGATAATCGGTGTCTACACGTTTGACTTTAAAACGATGTCTAGGGGCGCCTGGGTGGCTCAGTCGGTTGAGTGTCTGACTTTGGCTCAGGTCATGATCTTGCGGTCTGGAGTTTGAGCCCTGTGTCAGGCTCTGTGCTGACAGCTCAGAGCCTAGAGCCTGCTTCAGATTCTGTGTCTCCCTCTCTCTCTGCCCCTCTCCCACTCATGCTCTGTCTCTCTGTCTTTCTCTCTGTCAAAAATAAATGAACGTCAAAAAAAAAAAAAAAAAGATTCTCTTTCTCTTCCCTTCTCCCCTGCTCATGCCGTCTCTCTCTCAAAAAAAATTTTTTTTCATTAAAAAAAAAATAAAACAATATCTAGATGACTGCCCTGTGGACAGAGTGAGAAAGTGTACCAGAATACAGCCAACAATATTTGAGTATAGGTTAAATATTTCCATCCACAAGGCAAAATATTCACTAAGCACTCACTGATACTACTCCCAGGGATAGAATTTGTAAAGAAATTCTTTTTTAACTTCATATTTGTGTGGTGTGATAGGAATACCACGTGGAAAGATCTCACTGCCTCCAGTCATTAAAAGCTCCGTGACCAACAGAAGCATGCAACCTGGACTAAGAACGCATAGGAAACCATAAACTCTGATCTGGCTGTAGGACTGGATGCGGGGCAGGACGGGGCCTGGGATCCAGGTAGAAAGGAGGGAAGGGATAGGGGTGGGGCAGCGGGGTGGGGTAGGGACTGGGGGAATTCGGGGTCAGGTTTGCAGCTTGGACGACTCACGGTGCATGTGTCGGAACCGTCACTATTTAGCTAATACGGCTTATCTGCCGTGACACTTGTGCCCAGCCAAAAGGCATTGTGGGCCAGATACAGACAACCAGTAACATGAGGCAACATGTTCAGATAAATTGGGAAGTCATGTTTTATAATGAGTCATGGTATGCTAAATGTGTATGTCACAGAGGAAGCAGAATTGATAAAGGTAAGATAATAAGAGACGAAAACTATGCCTCAGTCCTTGGGCATGATATCAGAGTCCCGTGGTATATCAAGATGTAAGTTCTGCCCAGAAGTTTCACATCCACAGAAGTTCTCTATGTTTCTTCTGACCAGATGTCAACGTCTAACTTATCCAGTGATTTACATCCTCCCTCTCTATGGTGCTAATCCTACAGGAGATTTTACTGGCTCAGTTTGGGAACCCAGGTTTCTGTCATTGCAGCTTCTGAAACATATCTGCCTTGGTTCTTAGCCCAAGGATGATGGGACCACAACGTACCACTAGTAGCAGGAAAATACTAGGCAGTTCTTACATTGATTGATTCAAAGAACAATGAATGTTGATCTAACGAAAGTAATTAATGTCATTGCCAATGCTGCTTTGAAGGCCATAGCTGTCAGGGCTATGGAAAGTGTCTCCTCAGGAACTGAAGGAAAATAGAATACCCGAAGAGGAGAATTTATGTTTGGATTAAAATTTATGAGAGCCAGAAATAACATCACCGGGCCCACCAGCTTAAAACTTAGATTATCTTCACCATTTTAAAACCAAAGTAAAACTTGTCTCATGCTACATGAAAAGCAAACACAATAGAAAGATGCCATAAAAGTATTCGTTAAACAAACCTACCAACAGGGTAGACACATTGTCAACTTAGTAACCAGTTTGGAACTCGTCAATGGTGACCTCTGAGCAGCTGGGTGAAGCCACCGTGCGTGACAGTGCCGCCTTTGTGTGTCATTATTTCCTGATTTGACGTCGTGGCTGAGTCAGACAGTAGCTATCTTCTTTCACTTTGTGTTGGATAATGGCCAAACACAAGGATTTATCGTGCCCGACATGGGCACCCATTGATTTCCAATCAATCAGAAGTGCTGAAAAGTATGCCTCGTGGCCCTGCTCTATGTCTCACAAATCAAAGACGTCGCAGTTCCCCCTCACGATTCTGACTTTCCATTTTTACTTTGTTTTCCCCTGAACATTTCCTCTCGTTCCGCTCTTTTTGTTATATACATATAAATGTTTATTCATTTTTGAGAGAGTAAGCAAGAGCCAGGAAGGGGCAGAGAGAGAGGGGGACAGAGGATCTGAAGTGGATTCTGTACTGTCAGCAGAGACCCCGATGCGGGGCTCGAACTCCCACACCCTGAGATCATGACCTGAGCTAAAGTCGGTTGCTCGACTGACTGAGCCACCCAGGTACCCCTCTCGTTCCACTCTTTTAACAAATAGCGCCCGCCTTTTTTTGTGCCAACACTGTTCCAGGCGTTTGAATATAGTAGTAACTAAAGCAGACAAAAAATTATTGCCCCAAATATTCAAACTTTTAAAAGAAAATATAAAGGATATATTATCTATATCTGTAGCTACACCTTTATGATGTTGGGATAGGATAGATTCATTTGACCAACATGCAAATAGCACAAAAATATTTTTTGAAAGGCTGACAAGTTGACTACATTAAAATAAAAGTTACGTATATGTAACTTTCTATTAGTTCTGTTTCTCTGTACCGCAGTTTATTTATTCATTCACTTATTGAAGGACATCTTGGTTGTTTCCAATTTGGGGCAATTATGAACAAAGGTGCTATAGATATTTGCATACAAGTTTCTGTGTGGACATAAGTTTTCAGCTCATTTAGGAAAACACCTGGGAGCACCATTATGGGACTATATGGCGTATGATGTTTTGTAATAAATTGCCAAATGGGCTTCCAAAGCGTCCAGCCCATTTTGCATTCCCACCAGCAATGAACGGGTCAAGCTGGGGTAGAAGGTAACATGTTATAAAGCGCTGGCAAATACTTGGAAGGATATTTTACCTAATCTACTTAAAGTCTTCTCCTTTAAGCATCTAACTAAGGGGCACACGGGTGGCTCACTTGGTTGAACATCCGACTCTTGGTTTCGGCTCAGGTTGTGATCTGACAGTTCACGGGTTCGAGCCCTGCATTGGTCTCTGTGCTGACAAATTCTCTCTCCTTGGGATTCTCTCTTTCTGCCCCCCCCTCCCCCCAAAGTAAATAAATAAATAAACTTTAAAAAAAAAGAATCTAACTAAAACCTGAAGGTTTAGTCAGCTGACTGCTTTTGCCTGTGTGTCTTTTGCCTGCTGGCCCTCCACCTCCACTCCTTACCACTGGGAAAGAAAAGAAGTATAAATGTTTTATATAACTCCAATTCTTAGCCACTTATGACTTTATAAATATAGATTCACCCTAGACTTTTGGCTTTTTAGCTTAAAGTTGCACGAGAATTTTAAACTGGGATTGAAAACTCCCTTTACCATTTATTAAACACACACACACACACACAGGAGGAGAAAATACCTTAGCAATGTTCAGTACTTTCCGATAGATAACATGTCCGACAAATTGAGGAAATTAATGATGGCAGGTAAATTTCGAGCTAAGAATAGTCAGGTTTGGGTGGTGTGATAATGGGTCTGAAATGTTTCTTCATGGTTCTGGACATTTCTACGTATAATCTGTGTTTCTGCAGGCTACACTTGCCTGGGAATTCAGTAGGCAAACGATAACAAGAGTAAAACAGGGTTCACGTTCCATCCTGTTTCATTCTGCAACACCACCCACCCCATCTCCACATACATCTCAAATTCCTCCGGGTCTACCAATGCTGTATTCTAGGCACTAAGGCAGACCATTGGAAGAAACCTTGATTATGTATCTGGAAATAAAAGTAGAACATGTCCCTGATGTAGAGTTTTACAAGTCCCAATTGATGGGGGGGGGGGGCGCTTCTTGTCATTTGCCCTGCTTTCGCCTGGCCTTGTAAATATATGGTTTCTAGGTTGTTCCATATGGAGGAGTGTAAGTTAGTCGGGCTCTCTCTCTGGGCTGTTTTGTTCCTCTCTTAAATATATATTTGGGACAAAAAGTCCACAGATCTGCAGTCCAAAGGCCTAAGAATGAGGAGAGTTGATGATGTAAGTTCCAGTCTGGGTCCTAAGGCAAGAGAAGACCGATGTCCCAGCCTGAAGACCTTCAGGCAAAGAGAACGAATTCTCTCTTGCTCAGCTTTTTGTTCTATTCTGGCATTCAGTGGGTTGGATGGAGCCTGCCCACATTGGGGAAGGCCATCTGCCTTATTCAGTCTGTTGACTCAAATGTTAATCTCATCCAGGAACACCCTCACAGACATACCCAGAATAATATTTAACCTAATATCTGCCTGCCTCCTCCAGCCCCCCCTCCACGGCCCCGTCAAATTGACATGTAAACATTAACCATCACCACATCCATACAATGGAATATCTTCCAACAGTAAGGAGAAATGAGCTATCAGGCCATGCAAAGACACAGAGGAATCTTAAACGTGTGTTGTCAGTGAAAGAAGCCAATTTTAAAAGGCTACACACTATATACTTCCAACTCTATGACATTCTGGAAAGGGCAAAACTGTAGAGGCAGTAAAAAGATCCGTGGTTGCCAGGGGTTTGCCAGGAAAGAAGTCATGAACAGGTGGAGCCATGAAACTAGGAATATGATGTCCTAATGGCGGATATATGACACTAGGCATTCATCAAACCTCGTAGAACTATACAACACAGGGGGTGAATCCCAATGTAAACCAAGGACTTTAGTTAATAATAATGTATCAACATTGGTTCATCAGTTACGACAAATATACATCGATGCAAGATAATAATAGGGGAAACTGGGAGGGGGTATATGTGAACTCTTTACTTTCTGCTCATTTCTTTGGTAATCCTAAACTTGTCTTAAAAATTGAAACCCATTAGTTAAAAAAACAAACAAACGAGCAAACTTTGTTGCGTACAGCCAGAGGTATCCCTGCTGCGTGTGATGTTGTTACTTGTCTGAATCCCTGTGCAGGCTGCAGGGTGTGTCTTAGACTTGATATTTTATTCTGTGGCTTTTAAAATGTTTATATTCACACACTTAGCTATTTTTGCCAAAGCCTGGCTGCCTTATGCGGAGGCCTGGTTTCAGAGGCCCTTTCTACCTCAGTCACGTATTCTACCAGACTCAGCTCTTGCCCAGAAACCTCCAATTAGACAAGGGTCCCCAGTACAGATTCCCCCTTCTCTCACAGTGAGTTTTTATTTCCTGTTCGCTAACACGGATGAATTTAGATATAATCACAGATAGCTTCTACAGAAAGTAAGAAAAGTCAATCCATCTTCAAGGAATAAGGCATTCAATGGATCCAGACTCAGAGATGATCGAGATGTGAGAATTGACAGGGAATTTGAAAGAACCACGATTAAAATGTTAAAAGATCTGATGGAACAAATGGACAATGGGCATTAACTGATGGCATACTGATTGCATTAGAAAGATAAAAACTATCAAACAGTCCAAAGGAAATGCTAGAAATAAAATTTAAAAAATGGGATCAGAGATGAAGAATTTCTTCAATAAGCTTACTAACAGCCTGGAAACTTCAGAGGAAAGAATCAGTGTAGTTGGAAATAAGTCAACTGGAATCATACAAACTGAAACACAAAGAGGGAGTAGAAGAAGGAGGAGGAGGAGGGTGAGGAGTAAGAGAAAGGTGAAGGGGAGGAGGAGGGAGGGAAGGGAACAACTGTGGGATAAGGAGCTAACACACTTGTAATTGGAGTCGCAGAAGAAGAGAGTGAGAGGAAGTGTAAAGGATATTTGAAGAGATAATAGCCAAGAATTTTCCAAAGTCAATGAAAGAATATAAGCCAAAGATATATTAAAGAAAAAAAATGTGAGGGGCACCTGGGTGGCTCAGTCGGCTAAGTGTCCGACTTCGGCCCAGGTCATGATCCCATGGTTCGTGGGTTTGAGCCCCGCGTCGAGCTCTGTGCTGACAGCTCGGAGCCTGGAGCCTGCTTCGGATTCTGTGTCTCCCTCTCTCTCTGCCCCTCCCCCACTCGCACTCTGTCTCTCTCTCTCAAAAATGAATAAACGTTAAAAACATTTTTTTAAAGAAAAAAAAACATCATTGTCAAACTCCTAAGTACCAAATTAAGGAGATCTTGAAGGCAATCAGAGGAGGAAAAACATTACATACAGACCTGCAACCACACCCTGCCAAAACAACATTTGCTCAGTATAAGTCAAGCAGAAGCTGTGACCAGCTATCTGACCCGCTGCTGGGTTTCTCTTCTTTGTTTGCTATGAAAACAGGAAAACTTAAATGGACTTATCCTAGTATCTCTGGGTTTGGAACCTCCCCAGGATCCTCCTATCACCAGCTAGACCCCAAGACCTGACCTTTCCTGCCCACCTGCTTGTACTCACTGACCTTTGTCATACATTTTTTTTTTCTTAAGCTCTTCTCTCCAGCTTATCTCTTAACTCAGGCTAATGGACAGCAAAACCACCCTGCAGGCAATAGTGAATGATGTGACAAGACGTCCAGTTGGACCAGATGACCCAGACCAGTTTGAACTAAACCCCTGACTTGCACCTGCACAGAGGGGCCACGGAGTAACCTCTGGAATGACCAACAATCACCTTTACCTCATTATAATACTAAGATCTCCATTCAAGGAGGGAACACCAGCCTCATTTGCATAACATGTATGGGTAGGCATGTTCCTTTGAGGCCCATGCATGACCTTAGGCCCACCTCTGCATATGATGACAAGACTTCCTCATCTAAACATTCATCTTAACCCTAAACAAAAGAAACCCAATCACCCTTGCTTGAAGAGTCAGGGCTTTGGAAGTTATTCCTTGCCATCTCCTGATTTGCTGCAAATAAAGTTTCCTTTGTGCGACAACTCACCTGGTATAGCTTCTGTGATTCACCAAAGGAGCAAATTCATGTTGTTTTGGTTACACTGCCCCTAGTGGTCTTACTGCTTTTGTATATCCCAGGGCGTTGGCTTATAATAAAAAATGGAGGCTTCCCCACGTCCAGGTTTTGCTGGCTCCAAAATGTGAGGTGGGAGACTGGGCTCTGTTTCTATGGGTTGGATTTATACAGCTTTCTAGGACTGTAGTCCATGGTTCCATCAGTGAGAGTTATGAGTGCTTCTTCTGGTTTCCTTCACTACAGAGGAAGTGTCAGTGTATATGGTTGTCCACTAGAGAGCGATATGAGCATTAACTTCTTTAAACATGGCACTGAGCCAGATTTCTAGCACAAATGTATTTGTACACTAAGGAAAAAACAATGAACTCTAAAACAACCAAAATTTAAATGATTTTCACACTACCTTGTGGGTGGAACATATTTAATATTTTCTAAAATTGCACACTAATGGGAGAAAAAGCAAGCAAATGTAAGAGCAAATTATTGTTAGAGACATTCTAGAATAAGAAAGGGGTCAATTCATCAAGAAATTATAACAATTATAAACATATATGCACCTAACAATAGAGTTGTAAAATACATGAAGCAAAACTGACAGAATTTAAGGGAGTAATAGGTAATTCAATAGTAACAGAGGCTTCAATACTTAACTTCCACTAATAAACAGAACAATAAGAGACCAAAAGGGATCTAAAATACTTGAACAACATTATAAACAAACTAGAGTCAATAGATGTATACAGAACATCCCACACAACAACAGCAGAATACAAAATCTTCAGCAGAATACAAAAAGTACACATGGTATATTGGACAGATATGATTTGTCCATAGAATAAGTCTTAACAAATATAAAAGATTGAACTCATGCATCTAATCATGATGGAATGAAATTAGAATTCAATAACAGAAAGAAATTTGGGGACTTTGCAAATGTGTGGAAATTAAGTAACACACTTCTAAATAACCGATGGATCAAAGAAGAAAACACAAAGAGAAGTAGAAAATACTTTGAGACAAATGAAATTAAATACATAACATGCCAAAAATTAATGCACCGAAAGCAGTTTCTTGGAAACTTATAACTGTCTATATTTTTAAAAAAGAAAGACCTCAAATTAATAACCTAAACTTCCACCTTATGAAGTTAGAGAAGTAAGAGCAAGATAAGCATAAAGCAATCAACAGGAAGGAGACAATAAAAATCAGAGCAGAAATAAATGAAATGGGGTGGAAAAACAATAGGTATAATTAATAAAACCAAAAGTTGGTTCTTTGAAAAGACAAAGGAAATTGACAAACTTTTAGTTAGCCTAACCAAAAAAAGAGGGAAACAAGACTCAAATTACTAAAATGAAGACTAAATGAGGGGACATTTCTACTAACATTATAGAAATAAAAAGAGGGGACAAATAAGGGAATGCTAAGAACAACTATGTACAAACAAATTAGATAACCCTGGTAAAATGGAGGTATTCCAGAGAGACCCAGATTATCAAAGCTAACTCAAGAAGGAATAAAAAATCTGAATAGACCTATAATAAGAAAAGACACTAATTTTTTAAAAATTCCTACAAGGAAAATACCAGAATCAGACAGCTTCACTGGTGAGTTTTACCACACATTTAAAGAAGAAATAATACCAACTCTTCACAAATTCTCCAAAAATTAAATGAGGAGATATCACTTCCCAATTCATCCTATGAATCCAGTGTTATCTGGTACTGACATCAGATAAAGATATCACAGGTAAAATAATCTACACACCAGTATTTTTTAAAAATATGGATGCAAAAATCCTTAACAAAGTACTAGCAAACTGAATACAGCAACATATAAAAAGCATATACGCCATTAACAAATGTGATTTATCCTAGGAATGCAAGGATGGTTCAACATACAAAAATTAATCAATGAAATACACCATATTAATGCAATAAAGACAAAAATAACATGGTCATCTCAATAGATGCAGAAAAAAGTACTTAACAAAAATCCAACACCCTTTCATGACAAAATCACTAAAAAACCCCTGAGAAATATGACACTGCCTCAACACAATAAAAAGTATCTACACAAGGGGCGCCTGGGTGGCTCAGTCGGTTAAGCGGCCGACTTCGGCTCAGGTCATGATCTCACGGTCTGTGAGTTCGAGCCCCAAGTCGGGCTCTGTGCTGACAGCTCAGAGCCTGGAGCCTGTTTCAGATTCTGTGTCTCCCTCTCTCTGACCCTCCCCTGTTCATGCTCTGTCTCTCTCTGTCTCAAAAATAAATAAACGTTAAAAAAAAAATTAAAAAAAAAAAGTATCCACACAAAACCACAGCTAACATCATACTTAATGGTGAAAGGCTAAAAACTTTCCCCCAAAGGTAAGGAACAAGACAAGGACATCTGCTCTTGTCACTTCCATTCAAACTGTATTGGAAGTTATATCCAGGGCAGTTGGGCAAGAAAAAGAAATAAAAGACATACATATATGAAAGGAAAACTACCTCTATTTTCAGAAGACATGATATTCTATATTGAAAATCCTAAAGAAGCCATAAAAAATTTCTTAGGGCTAATAAACAAGTTTAGCAAAGCTGTAGAATGCAAAATCAACATCTGAAAATTAGTTTATTTCTATACATTAGCAATATACAATCTGCAAATTAAATTAAGAGAACAACCTCCTATACAATAGCATCAGTAAGAATAAAATAACAAGAATAAATTTAACAACAACAAGAAAGTGCAAGATTTGTATAATGAAAACTGTAACACATCATTGAAAGAAATTAAAGACCTAAATAAATGGGAAGTCATCCTATGCTCATGGATCAAAAGACTTAATATTGTTAAGATGACAATACTCTCCAAATTGATCTACAGAGTGAATGCAACCCTTATCAGAATTGTAGCTACTTTTTTTTTTTGCAGAAATTTACAACCTGATTCTAAAACTTATATGGACATGTAAGAGATCCAGAATATCCAAAACAATCTTGAAAAAGAACAAAGTGGGAGAATTCATTCTTCCCAATTTCAAAACTTATTACAAGCCTAAGACAGTAAAAACTCTGAGGTTCTGGCACCAGGATAGACATATAGATCAATGGAATATAGAGTTGAGAGTCCAGAAATAAACCCTTACATGTATGGTCAAAGGGTTTTCAACAAGGGTGCCGAGAGATTTCCATGGGAATGAACATTCTTTTCCACAAACTGTGCTGGGACAATTGGATATCGATGTGCAAAAGAGTAAAGTTGGACTCCCTACCTCATATCATATACAAAAATTAACACAAAATGGATCAAAACTCCAAATAGAAGAGTTAGAACTATAAAGCCCTTAGGAGAAAACATAGGTGTTATGTTTTCATGACCTTAAATTAGGCCATGTTTCTTAGATACAACACCAAACGTAAAAGTAACCAATACATAGATAAATTGGACTTCATCAAAATTAAAAACGTTTGTGCATCCAAACACCTTACCAAGAAAATGAAAAGACAACCCACAGGATGGGAAGAAATATTTAAAAATCATATCTGCTAAAGGTAAAGTATCCAGGATATGGGAGGAATTCTAACAACTGAGAGATAAAAAGACAAATAACCTACTTAAAAAATGAGCAAAGATTTGCAAGGGCAAATAATCACATAAAAAGATGCACAACATCATTAGTTACTAGAGAAATGCAAATCAAAACCATGAGATATTACTTCATACCTAATGGGATGGCTATAATAAAAAAAAGACAATAATAAGTGTTGCAAAGGACATGGAAAAATTGGAATTCTCATACATTCCTGGTGGGAATGTAAAATAATATAGCCATTTGGAATCCAGTCATAAAGTTAAATATGAAGTTACCATCTGATCCAGAAAATCCACTCTTCGTTATATACCTAGGAAATTTCAAACATATGGTCACACAAAAACTCGAATGTGAGCGTTCACAGTAGCACTGTTTGAAACAAGTGAAAAATGGAAGAAAAATGGAAGAAAAATGGAAGAGGGCTCAGCTGACTCCCTCTCCTCTGGCTGCCCTCCCCTTTCTCCCTCTTCCTGAGCCCTCTTAACCTCCTAGCAAGGTTGGTTGGGCCCAATGGGTCCAGTGAACCATTGCTTCTCTTCTCGCACTGTCCAGTTGAGCTTCCTGGACTGAGTTCCAGAAAGTTCTGATTAAGGTGAGACCCATCAAAAAAGGCTTGGGGCCAGAGCTTCACAGAGTCGAGTCATCTACAAATGGAGACAGCAGCGTCCATCTCATGGTGCTACCGTGCGGACCAAATCAGGCAAGCCCGTGAAGATCTTGGCACAAAACGCCAATGCGCTGCCTGACCTTTTCTGGTAACGGACACGATGTTTCTTTATCAGAAATCAAACAGTGGATTTGTGCTCCTCTGATTGGCAGCGTCCCCTCGAAGCCAGAGACTTTGCCTGTCTTAGCTACCTCCGTCCCCTCAGCACCTAAAAAGTGCCTTGCACAAAGTAGGTGCTAAATTAATATGAATGCATGCACGAAACAAGTGTTTGCTAAGGAATCTGTTCATCTCTCCCTCGTTACTTAACAGTGCCTTCTACATACTCAGTGTTCAAAACATGTTTGATGAATCATCTTCATGTCTGAGTATGTAGGTGGCATGGGAACTCTTTCCTAAATGCGTGGTCAGGTGCCCTTCGGTTGCACTGAACTTCTTGTGAGGTTCTGAGCCATAAGGGAGGAATGCTGAGCTTCAACACAGAAAAATCGAGGGTTGTGGCCTGGATTTGCCAGGACAACAAACATTTGGAGCACAGGTTGTGCCAAACCCCAGGCCAAACATTTTACACACGTTGCCTTACCTCACCTTGACATCTATATTAGGAGTCAAGCAGTATAATCATTCCCATTTTACACAGAAGAAAGCAAAGCCTTGGAGAGGATAGCGCCTTGTTCACAGGTATATACTTAGTCAGTGGCAGTCTAGACGCAGACCCAGATTTAAGGCCGGCTTTGAGCTATTTGACCTATTTCAAGCCATGTGACATTCAGCCACTAAACCTTCACGCCTCTATTTCCTCATCTTTAAAATAGCTAAAATACCTACCCTGCCCACCTGAGTTAATTATTCCATTCAAGGAGAAAAGATACGGTGGAAGCTTTTAAAAAGTGAAAACTTCAAAACAAATGTAAAAATGATTGTGATTCTCTGAAACAGAACTTACCAACCCCTTCTTATTCTCTAGTCTTGTGAAATTGTATTTGTCCAATGGACACATTTGGATATACCAGGCATTTACAACCGCAGAACCATGTGTTTAAGATTCAAAACTATGTTTGAGAATCAGATACTCTCTATCTGCCATAACAGAATGGGGTTTTTTATTTTCTGGAAAAAAACCAAAAAACAAAACGGATGATGGGGCTCAAATGTGAATCGACATACTTCCTAAATGCTTCTTTAAGAGCCCTAATTACTCATAATGGAATTTCAGCAGCTCATTCCACTTTCCTCTCCCACTGACTTGCCCTGAATTAGGAACCTGATGTGCAGTCTTGATCTGGGGGAAATGAGATGCTTTTGAAAAAATGCAAAGCACTGCATTAATTCAGGCAATCTATGTTCCACCATAGAGAGCTAGTCTGACTTGTAAATTCTGGAAAACCACTTGTTCGACTCAATTGTCTGGCCACATTCACAGTTCATTTTATTTAAAGCAATCATACTGATGTGCAAGTTCTTCATAAACCATGTTTCCTGCATTTATTTTTTTAATATGAAATTTATTGTCAAATTGGTTTCCATACGACACCCAGTGCTCATGCCAACAGGTGTCCTCCTCAATACCCATCACCCACCCTCCCCTCCCTCCCACCCCCCATCAACCCTCAGTTTGTTCCCAGTTTTTAAGAGTCTCTTATGTTTTGGCTCCCTCCCTCTCTAACCTCTTTTTCCCCCCCTCCCCCATGGTCTTCTGGTAAGTTTCTCAGGATCCACCTAAGAGTGAAAACATATGGTATCCGTCTTTCCCGTATGACTTATTTCATTTAGCATGACACTCTCCAGTTCCATCCACGTTGCTACAAAAGGCCAGATTTCATTCTTTCTCATTGCCACGTAGTATTCCATTGTGTATATAAACCACAATTTCCTTATCCACTCAACAGTTGATGGGCATTTAGGCTCTGCATTTCTTAATAGAAACTACTGACGTGTGTCATTAGCTGACATAAGTTGATAGCTGTAGTTGTCCTTTTTACTTTCTGTTCCTCTCGTCTGAGTTTCCTTGTTTTGTATACGTCTGTTCGTGGCCATGGGGTATCGACTCAGGCCTTATATTCTTTGAGGCTCAGAACAAGGTTTTTCCTCTGCACAGCAGCATATGCTCTCTGCTACTATCTACAAAGAAAGAGGAAATTGACAGGCAATGGAGGGATTAGAGAGTTTAGATAAACTTGGTTTATCACGCCTGGCCTTCTGGCAACTAGAGTATCCTTCTTTGGGCATCAGGGCACTTAGTCGTCCCCCCACTGCAGCAGAAGCCCCACAGGGTCAGGGCTCACAGCTACCTAACAAAGCACTGTGTCCCCAGTGTTGATGTAGTGCCTGACACGAGTAGTAGGGGCTCAGTGTGGTGTGTATGAGTGTGTGTGTGTGTGTGTGTATGTGTGAACGAGCATGAGTGTGTGAGTGTGGAACCAGAGAGAGCAGGGAGGCAAAGATGACAAAGAGAAGTTTCACATTTTGAAACATAGCAGAGAATAAAAAAGCAAGCAAAGGGCTTTCCAACTCAGCTAGCGTTTACTTAATGCCTGATGCTCTGAGCACCATGCTGAACACACTGAGATGTCCTAAAATACATGCATGAAATTTTTACACCCTTAGGCATCAGGAGAGCTTGTAGGGATTTCCATGAAGTTTACTGACTGTTTTGACAACTGTAACAAGCATCTAATTCCCACTCATTGGATTAGAAGCAGGCTGTTAGGGGTGTGATGGAGGTTATTTGTGGACATATGACAGCAGCAGGAAGTGATATCCTCAGAAGGAACACATAAGCCGTATATAACATGAAAAAATATGAATATTTGTATTCAAGCCATTGCTTTCCCTCAGCCAACTGAAGGAAACTGTGTGTGTGTGTGTGTGTGTGTGTGCGTGTGTGTGTTTCCGGGGCTGTTGTTGTAGAGAAGAGGGATAGAAAGTAAAGGAGTAAAAAGAATAGATCAGGGTAAGGAAAACGGAGATAAATACTAACCAGGCTGTATTTGAAAGGAGTTGGGAGGATTATAAGAGGTGGTAGGGAGGACAAAACTTCAGAAAGTTTGCCTGGGGTTGTGAATGTATTTCCCCTTCACCATTTGAAAATCTTTAATTTTGACATAATTATAGATCGACAGGAAGTTGCAAGATGATAGTAAGAGGTCCCATGCCCCCTCTCCTTTAGGTATTTTGCTTGTTTTCATTTATTTGAGGGGCAGTTCTGAAGGGCTTAATTGTTCAGATATTAGGTTGGTGTTTTCTCTGTGATATCCTGCCGTGGCATTCCATACGACCCATCCCTGTGTGTTTATATGTGATTCACCAACCATTTCCATGTTGTCAAATCCAGTGTTGGTCATTTTTTTCAACCTCCAGGTAGTATGTGATAGTTAATCACTGATCTCTCTTCGAATGCATTCCTCCTTTTGCTTCCTGTGACACCACGTTCTCTTGATTTTCTTCCTGGTTCTTCCTTACCCTTCTCCTCTTCGCCTGCTCTCCGACTGACCTCAGTAAGTGGAGTGCTTTGCGGCCTGGTGTGGCCTTTATGGTCTCCCTTGGTGATCTTGTAAGGCCTTTTGGCTTTAAGTACCACCCAAATGCTGAAGCCTTGAGGTTTCTATTCCCAACTTGGTTTTTCTTCCTAGCTTCAGACTCTTTCAAGTTCAGTTGTCAACTTGGCCACACATAGCAATCTACAGAACTAAAGATTGTATTTTGACCTGTTGCCCTCCAAAATCCGTCTCTCTCTACTCTAAAGCATCGCTGTATACGAACTAGCTCGTGTCTACATCAAGCTCTTTGTATCTTAACCACGTTTCCTCTTATTGCCTCTGTTTTTTTCTGGTTATTAGACATCCTTGTTCATCCTTGACTCAGGACCTTTCATGTGGTGTTCCCTCTTCCTGAAATTCTTTTCCTTGTGGTGCGCCTGGGTGGCTCAGTTGGTTAAGCATCAACTTTGGCTCAGGTCATGATCTTACAGTTCGTGGGTTTGAGCCCCGCATCGGGCTCTATGCTGACAGCTTGGAGCCTGGAGCCTGCTTGGAATTCTGTGTCTTCCTCTCACTCTGCCCCTCCCCCACTCGCACTCTGTCTCTCTCTGTCTCTCAAAAATAAACATTAAAAAAATTAAAAAAAATTAAAAGGCTCTTCCTTCTGATTCTCACTTGACTAATTGCTTCTTGTCATTCAGATCTTAAATGTCACCTCCTCAGACAGCCCTTCCCTGAACACCAAGTCTAAAGTTGCTCTCATCCCCAATACTCTCTACACCATGTTTTATTTTATTCATAACCCTTATATTTTAATAGCTGTCTCTCTACTGAAAGAGAGTCTCCATTAGATTAGGAAATCTGTCCATCTTGTTAACACCTGTAACCAGAATACTTTTGAAGAATTCTTGGCACAGAGTAGGTGCTCAAGTAATATATATGTGTGTTGAAATAAAACTTAGAAGGATACGTACCATACAAGTTAACGGTTGTTGGCTCTGAGTGGGGAGTAGTAGGGAAGGTTAGTTATAAATTGACTTTCACTTTCTACCAAGATAGGTTTCAGTTAGTCTTAAATTATTTGAAATGAAATTGCATTACTTTAACAGCTAGAAAAAGTAACAATGTATTTTCAATGAGCAAAAATGGTTGATAAAATTTTGGTGCTTAAAATAAACTGTTTAATTGGCAGGTGGACTTATGTGGGATACCTGCTTGAGAATGTTAGGTAAGTAACGTGTTACTATATATAGCAAAATATTTATGATTTTGTGAAAGCGCTGAAACGTGAAGCAGCAGAAACATTTCACCCAGTTCTCTTTCCTTTGAACTTGACCACGATTATCTCTTGCAAATGATTTAAATTGATTTCTTCTTCAAAAGGTAACAAGATCTACTCATTAGCTTGATGATAATGTATGTTTATTTTTCTTTAAATTATTACATTTTACTTTGCTATTCGATATCCTGAACACGTTTATGTTTTGTCCTTTTTATAAGCATACTAAACTTGCAATATTAGCTGTTGTTGCCAGGTCTGAATGTTAAGTCAGTGTATGTTTGAGAGACCTTCAACTTATCAAGTATTCCAGGTCTCTGATTGTTTTGGAACCTCTTCTGATACCTGTGGACTTAGTTCAAGGCCAGTTTTTTTTTTTTTTTTTCTAATAAGATGAACAAATGGTTAATTGTTTGCTTTGGTCACTCAAGTGTAAGATCCTACCTTATATAAAAGTCTAGCTAGAGTCTCTGTTCGGTGACATCCTTACCTTTCTAATCAGAGAGTCGGATTAGAGTTTGCACTAGATTTGTAAAATGATGACCGTATCTTTGATCTGGGGGATTGTGGTAGCAGTGTGCTGTTGTTTGTGGCTTATTCTTGGAATGAGGAGAAGGTAAGGAAGGTTTTATCTTTAAATGGCATTTTAGTTCATTCATTTAATAGTCTTTTACCTTCATGGTTATATAATAAATTTGGTGTTATGCACTTATACTCATTAGCATTTTCTTCTGTAATTAAAAAACTTAAGCATTTTAAATTAATTAAAATTTTTAAAGTGAGATCTTACATCTAACAAAAGATAGAATGACAGTGTTTCCCTTTTAGTTTTGACATACCCATGGTCATGCAAAAATGTACAAACTTGTTAAACATACCCGCCAAACTTTATAAGGTCTCTTTGCATGTGTATGTGTGTCTGTAAAGATGAAGTCTGGATTAGTAAGGATACGAATGGTAAGTGGGGTCTGCAGTGGGAAAGGTTTCTTTCTAACATGAGGATTAAAAAGATGCTCCGTTAGTTCTTGGGCATCGTACAGACTCAGCCTAGGTTTGGACAAGAGCACAGAGCCTGCATTGATTATTCTGTCACTTTCTTCTCATTAATGATAATCAACCATGTTACATTGGGAAACTGCTACATATATATACTATCACTTTTATTTGTGTGTCGTTTATAATTGGTTCAAGCATATGAGAAGTACCAATAGAGTCACATACATAGCCGTATTTCTTTACCTTCTGATTGGCTCAAAGAGTATTTGGGGGAGGGGTATGTAAGTATTCTGTTATATCAATCTCCAAAAGACGGAATTACCCAAAACATGTCTTCGACTATGTAGATTGCTATGTGTTGTCCGTCTTTTACAAGTTTTCTGGTGTGTGTGCTTTAAGGTATTTTAATTCAGGCCTGATAATTTCTAGTTTTAGTGAACCTTACTGATCTTTGAACTACAATGAAAATAATTATTTTATGCTAAGTAATTCTGTCAAGAGGGATAGGAGTTTATGTTGGAAAATTAATGTTGATATTATTTAATAAAAACATTTAAAATAGCATGAAAGACTGTGTGGGGCCACCTGGGTGGCTCAGCTGGTGAAGCATCTGACTCTTGGTTTCAGCTCAGGTCGTGATTTTATGGTTGTGAGATTGAGCCCTGCATTGGGCTCTGTGCTGGGCACGGGGCCTGCTTGGGATTCTTTCTCTCTCTCCCTCTGCCCCCCCCTCACTTACACTCTCTATTAAAAAAAAACAAAAAACTTTTGGGATGAGCACTGGGTGTTGTATGGAAACCAATTTGACAATAAATTTCATATATTAAAAAAAAAAAAGACTGTGTGTCAACTGTACTTGAAAAAAGATGCAAAAAAAGAGCATGAGTGTTGAATCACAATTGATGATCCTGTCAACACTTACATAATTTCATCTTATAATAACCTAATTTTTTAAATGAGATTCTTATAGTCAAATATCACTATAGAATGATATCTTTAAGTTATGAAGATTCTGAACACTTCAATTTTGCCATCTTCTCTGCAATTCAGTATTCTATATCTTTAAGGGTAACAATAAAAAAAAAACATTCTGAGATACGCAGGCCAATGATGCTTAGAAAAAATATAAACACTAGAATGTAGGTAGTTTCATCTGTACTGAGAGCAAGAATCTTGTTGGCCTTGTTGATTCTTTTATCCTCATCACTGGGAAAAATGACTATCATTTAGTAGACAATAAGTTTTGTGGAATGCATGCATGGATGGATGGATGAATGGATGGATGGATATAGCAATCATTTTCATGTTACTAAGTTAATACAACCCATTATTTTAGTAAAAGATGAGGGCCCCAGGGACAAAAAAAAACTATCTAGAACTGTAGAGAGCTTGGAAGCTGAAAGTCAGTAGTAAAAGTTTAAAAACCAGGTGTAAATAGAAAACAATGTGTAATTTCTCATATCTATCATGTATTTGTGTCTTACAGACAGATGGGTGAACCACCTCTGGAGAATGGGTTGATTCCGTACCTGGGATGTGCTCTGCAATTTGGGGCGAATCCTCTTGAGTTCCTGAGAGCAAGTCAAAAGAAACATGGTCCTGTTTTCACCTGCAGATTGATGGGAAACTATGTCCACTTTCTCACGAATCCCTTGTCATACCAGAAAGTGTTGTGCCATGGAAAATACTTGGATTGGAAAAAGTTCCACTTCACTACTTCTGCAAAGGTAACCCGTTTCCCTTGTGTATAGCATTCTGCTTGTGTGTCTTCTACTTCTGAACATGTCAGTTTACTTAGCATTTTGATGTACTTAGACTTAAAAAATAGAGATGGTGAAGAGGGTTACCCTTACACGGAGATTCTTAGAAATATGATAGATCCAATTAGATATAGCCTCTTGGTACTAATCATTTCAAAAGTCAAAATAGGTATAGATTTGTCATTTCTTAACTACCTAGACTGAGAGAAAAATGAAATATTTTGCTGAGCCACATGGCACTGTACCAGTAAGACAGCTACAAACTCACTCTTGTCAACGATGTCTACATGACTCCCAGAGCACATGGGGTGGGAACTTACCCCTGAACAACTGTTTTGCCACACTCTATGCCACACCAGTTGTTCAATTTTGTTAAGCAACTGATCAGATATTTTGGTATCGCTTAGCTATAATCTAAATTTTTTTTTTTTAATTTTTTTTTCAACATTTTTTATTTATTTTTGGGACAGAGAGAGACAGAGCATGAACGGGGGAGGGGCAGAGAGAGAGGGAGACACAGAATCGGAAACAGGCTCCAGGCTCCGAGCCATCAGCCCAGAGCCTGACGCGGGGCTCGAACTCACGGACCGCGAGATCGTGACCTGGCTGAAGTCGGACGCTTAACCGACTGCGCCACCCAGGCGCCCCATAAATTTTTTTTTTAACGTTTATTTATTTTTTAGACAGAGCATGAACAGGGGAGGGGCAGAGAGAGAGGGAGACACAGAATCTGAAACAGGCTCCAGGCTCCGAGCTGTCAGCACAGAGCCCGACGCGGGGCTCGAACTCACGGACCGTGAGACCTGAGCCGAAGTCGGACGCTTAACCGACAGAACCACCCAGGTGCCCCTGCTTAGCTATAATCTAAGAGGCTCCTTAATAGAGAAAGGAGTTAGCCAATATTTAGTGAGTCTCTGCAAGGAAGTATTAGACACAGTCTCTGCTCTAAGCAGATTAAAGTCTGGTAAAGTACATCTACAAAAAAATATAGAAGAGAACTGATGACTAAGACAAATATAGATTAGTACCAAATTAACCTTCCATTAGATGCAATAGCATAAGAAAAGTAAGAAATAGGCAACTTGGGTGGGTTGAGGGATATTCCACCGAAGGACTGGAATTTCAACTTGGCTTTTCAGGAAGCCATGTATTTGAAAAGTTCTCTGTATGTGGAAAGGCCAATTTCCCTCCTTCCCTTTTTTTTTTTTTAACAAGTAGAAGATTATGAAAGCATCTCATCTGTTTTTCAGCCACTTTCTAGCACTGCATCAGGTTTAATCTCTTTTCTCACACATTTCATCTATCGTCAGGTATTTGGGCACAGAAGCATTGACCCAAGTGACGGAAATACCACTGAAAACATAAACAGAACTTTCATCAAAACCCTGCAGGGCGATGCCTTGAATTCCCTCACAGAAACCATGATGGAGAACCTCCAACTTGTCATGAGACGTCCACTGGTAGCTAAATCAAACACGCCTGCCTGGGTGACAGAAGGGATGTATTCCTTCTGCTACCGAGTGATGTTTGAAGCTGGGTATTTAACCCTCTTTGGCAAAGATCTTACAGGGCAAGATGCACAAAAAGCACTTATTCTAAATAACCTTGACCACTTCAAGCAGTTTGACAAAATCTTTCCGGCTCTGGTAGCAGGCCTCCCCATTCATGTGTTCAAGACCGCGCACCATGCTCGGGAAAAACTGGCAGAGGGCTTGCGACACGAGAACCTCGGAAAGAGAGACCACATCTCAGAACTGGTCAGGTTTCTGAATGATATGCTTTACACCTTAGATGACATGGAGAAGGCCAAGACACACCTCGCTGTCCTCTGGGCATCACAAGCAAACACCATTCCGGCGACTTTCTGGAGCTTATTTCAAATGATTAGGTAACGAGCCACGTACCCGTTGGTTTCTTTATTTGAATAGAGCCAAGAAAATCTACTATTTTCACTTAAAAAAAAAAAAGAGTCATCGTACTTTGTCATGCTGTCAATCAAGAGTGTGACATTTACGTTATAAGTGCTTAACAGGTATCAGCTCATCCAATCCGCATAAAAACATAAGCAAATGTGACTGGTAAATGCATCTTGTAGAAGCGGAGACCTTCCTAGGGGAAAAGAACACAATATGTAGGGTCAGTTCAGGCCACCTGGGCCCAGAGCCCTGGCTTTCAACCTCAAGCTGTTCCTCATGATGCCTACTTAAGTTGATGAATTCTGTCTTCATAATCACAAAAATATATTTAAGCGCTTCTGACTTCTGGACAGTAAGAGGGCAGTACCTACGCCTTATTCATTTGTGCATCAATAGTTTGTTTTTTTCGCTCCCTTATGACTTCTTAGAGATTATCTCACCAACTATGATAGCTGTGGATCAGTCATATTATTATTAATCCTTATTGATGGGATTTAGCTAGATTTTGCCTTTTAAATGTATGTAACGAAAACACCGTATGTAATATACACTTTACATAACATGATTTTCTTCCCAAGTGTTTTTAGAAATTTGCCATTCAAATCATTTACTGAATTATCCCAATTAAGTTGAGTGTTTCGTGTCACACGGATACAAAACTACAATTCTGTACCATTGGGAAAGCCAAATTTCCACTGATGGTTGACTATGCTATGCCTTTAATATAAAAAATATCTAGAAACAATTTCAGATATAAAACCCCATTACAAATCTGCCTCAGATGTTAAACGGCTTCCAAAGTTTTTACTTGAGAAAGCTCTATCAAGAATAAATTTATATATTTACCGTAAGGTTACAACATCAACATAGTATCATCAAGGTAATAGTAGCCATTTTATGATAGCCACGCATATACTTATGAGACTCAATTTACTGCAGTCGTGTTCTATAGATCCCTTCCCATGGCATCTACTAAATGTCCATGCACTGAAATGAAGTGCCATTCATTTTACAAGTCAACACGCTAGAACAATAACTTATAACATGCATGGAAGAGCTATTGTTCTACCTGAAATCGCGGTATGGATTTTAAGAGTAAATTCAGATTTCCATTTGCACTCTATAATTGTTATCTTAGAGGCAATTTTCCTCCTCCATTGCTATGTGTGTGACTGATTTGGCCAGGTACTCCTTATTAGAATCATTTATTTATAGAAGTATGCCCCAAGTTTTACTTCTATGTCGCAAGGCCCCGTAAGGCAACGATTCTTGCAAATATCCAAGGACTTAAACACAAGTGCAAAACGGAGTAATAAGTAACTGCGAATGCCCCTTCCCCACTTTCTCTGGTGTCTTGGTCGCCTCCTTAAAAGAAGGGGAAAACTCCTATTTGTTGGCAGCTCCTTTGGTATAGACACCATTGATTTTCTGCACATCTTTTCTTTTCTCAACGTTTGACAGGAGCCCTGAAGCACTGAAAGCAGCCACTGAAGAAGTGAAAAAGACCCTAGAGAGTGCTGGCCAAAAAATCAGCTTTGAAGGCAGTCCTATTTGTCTGAATCAAAGGCAACTGAATGAGACACCAGTGCTAGGTACGTTTACTATGTTACATTTCATTGTGCGCCACAAACGGTAATCGTCAACGTGCATTACGTACTTACTTTGTAAGCATGAAGCTAAGTATTTCATGTGTGTTGTCCTGTTTGAGCCTCACAGCAATCCTATGACTGGGGACTAGTTTCTATATAACCAGAGAGGAAATTGATATTTAAAGGTTAAGTTCTGAGCTGGGATAGAACGGTGGACCCAGAGACAGTGTTTACGTGGGACTCCTGACCCTACATTTCTCAACTGTGTCTCCGCCCTGCCCGACTCTTACCACTCATGTTACGATTACTGGGAGCATATTACTCATTTTCATGGAACAGAGAGGAAAAAGTACCATCAAGAAACCACAATTAGCTGCATGGGGGGACTGATGGGATTGAAGGTTGTTTTACTTTTCTTATCTTTGCTTCTCCGTGTTTTACAGAAATACGAAAGTATTCTATGTGTGTAGTGATAGAGTTTTCTTCTTGTTTTTGTTCCTTTTCTCTTGAGGAAAGAAACCAGTGTATGCAATTAGGGGCAGCAGGCCTTAGTGGAGGTGACCATGAGGCAAGAAGCATAGATCCTATGTTGGGCTGTGCCCACCATGGATGACCCCCCAGACATGTCGCTTCATTTTGGGGGGCCTTGCTTTTCTCATTTGTAAAATAAAGCTGCTAACACGCTATGATTTTATATACAATCATGTGATGAGCACCTAAAACACGAGAGTTAAGAGGACAGAGGCTAGAGGATCAGGCTGGACCTTCGCATGAGATCTTCATATTTTAGCTACTTTCAGGGTGGTTCTTTCTGCCCCTTTACATCATACAACATCAGAGTGTAGTGATGGAAATGGGTTCTTGGAAATACTCAACGGAAGCTGCGTTAAACATCCGGGAAAATGTTTCCATATAAAAAGGTTAGTATATTCAATCTCAAAAGTAATTAACTTTGATTCACATGAAAGTGATTCACTGATTATTCAGTTGTATTGGATGTCTAGTGTCAGATAGAAATAAGATGATTTTAGCTATAAAATTATGGAAGTCTAGTTCCCATTGGTGTCCAAGAAGATTATATCTTGATCAAATGATTATTTCAAACTCAGATTATCAGATTAAAAAGCACATTCAGACACAAGTGAATCACTGGTTATAGCACAGGGGCAACAGAATAAAGTTTGGGAAGGTTTTATCTGGCCGGCTGTCCCGAGTTTGTTCAACTTTGTGTAATAGGTTGCTATCAGTATTTCAGACTCCATATTATGAGGCCTTTGAATACATGACTTGTTCTCCCATTCATCCTTCTTTCCCTCCTTCTCCTTCTTGCTTCCTTTAACAATATTTAGATAGTATCATCAAGGAGTCTCTGAGGCTTTCCAGTGCCTCCCTGAACATCCGGACGGCTAAAGAGGATTTCATTTTGCACCTCCAGGACGGTTCCTATAACATCCGCAAAGATGACATCATAGCTCTTTATCCGCAGTTGATGCATTTAGATCCAGAAATCTACCCAGACCCTCTGGTAAGTGACTGTTAATCCCAGTTCGATACCCAGGGGAGGCCTACCCAGATGGAAATAAAGAGGAAATTTATCACTGCAGAATTGATTTAACCATTGAAACCATAGATGGGCATTGCCTCCTGAATTATGTCCAGTATTCATATATGTTGGAAACCCTGGAGGCTGGCCTGAATTTTAAAATTCCTGGTATTTGTCATCACATCATCTTTGCCTGATTTTGTTTGCCGTCATGATAAGAGAGTTGCTGGCTTCCTTTTCCTTAACAAGTACTGCTCCCGAATCCAGGAAATTAGACGATAATATATATATTGGCTCTTCTAGTTTCTAATCTGAACTTGTCCTTCTTGTCCTGCCTAATAGAGGAACTAGTCACCCAGGCAGGATGGAAGGTATTATAAAGCTTTTTCTGTTCCCGTCAGTTCCTGTTAAACTCCTATTCCCTATTACTTTCTGAGTCAAGGTGGGGAATTGGCTAAATTACCCACAGATTGGATTAAAAACGAAAATGACTCGTTGGAGCCTCCAGGTCAAGCAAGAGACAGATTCCTTTAAAACTAGCTGATAGATTTATTTTCTTTGTATTTTTATTGCAGACTTTTAAATACGATCGATATCTTGATGAAAATGGGAAGACGAAGACCACCTTCTACAGCAACGGAATCAAGCTGAAGTATTACTACATGCCCTTTGGGTCAGGAGCGACCATATGTCCGGGAAGACTATTTGCTGTGCAGGAAATCAAACAGTTTTTGATTCTGATGCTTTCCTATTTTGAACTAGAGCTTGTGGACAGTCACGTTAAATGTCCCCCTCTGGACCAGTCCCGCGCAGGCTTGGGCGTTTTGCCGCCACTAAATGATATCGAATTTAAGTATAAATTCAAACATTTGTGAACACACGGTTGGCAAAAGAGGACGAGAAATCACGTGACTGGCCTGCATCACACCATCACGTATCAGTCCCTCTGGACAGTCACATTTGGCCATGGTGGCACTGATTCACAGGTCAACGTGCTTGTAAATCTTAACATTTTGGTGACAGTTCCCAGATGCTATCGCAGACTGTGCTAGCGAAAAAAACTAGCTTCTAGAAGCACAATACTTTGTTTTCATTTGAGTAAGTCAGTGAATGTTCATAGAACCAGGGACTGAAGTTCATTATTTTCAAAAAAAAAAAAAAAAAAAAAGTCTTTCCTCTCCCCCACCCCCAGAATGAAGATATTCTGATTGGCAAATGGTTTTATTTTTTTTTTCCTAAGGAAATGATTTCATTTTTATAAAAACCACCCAACAATCATGTAGAAGGTACAGATTCACGTTTTAGTGAAACAACATGATGTTTTGAGTAGATATGGGATATCTGGTTGTTTTGTTTTTTGGTTTTTGGTTTTTTTTTTTTAGAGTATAACCCTTTCATTGTCCAGCATCTGTGACAGATTCATGTCATTCTAAAGGATACAGGAAGTTTAGAGCACGATTAACCCTTTTAAAGGAAAAGGAGGGGGTAGGCACACCCAGAAGTTAGCAAATATCTTAACACATGGTAAATGTGCTGCTCGTACAACCAAGCCCACACCTGACATGCTCCCACCATAGTCAAATGTAGATGCATATTATAAAGATATTTCAAATGGCTTTATCATGCTTCTTAATCAAAATAAAATTTTTTTTTCAGTGTTCCCTATAGTATTCAGGGCTTTTAAAATGATGACCTTGAGATCCTAAACACATTAGAGATGGTTTTAATATTCTCTATGGTTCAATGTACTTTTGCTGGAAACTCTAATGTCTACATCAGGTTTCAACTATTTTATCTATGTCTTCATCAGATTTCATGTGAATGAGAAGACTGTTTTCAGAGAAGGCAGTTTTTTTCTGCTATTACTAAACATCCATCAATGAAGAGAATGTAGCTCTCATGTGATATCTTTTAAAATAAAAACTGGATGAAAATGACTGCTTAAAACAACTTTGGATATAAAACATGCAAAGAGTTCGTTGACTATAGCTCGACATTGGGTTTTATTTAAATATGTTTTATCTTTAAGTGACTTGTAGCTGAAGGAAAAGTAATTGTGGGCTATATGGTAGTCTTTAACTCCTGTATACAACAGTGCCTTGGTAAAATATTTGAAACATTGGAGTTATCAGCTGTACTATTTTTATTGATATTTCTGTATGTATATATATGTAAATATAATTTACTTTTTTCTTGTACTACAAATTCTAAGAAAATCTGTTACATTTGAAAATTTTGAAATGATTCACCTTTCAGAAATAAACGTGTGAACGTGTGCGTATGTTAAATTCTTTTTTTTTTTTTAATTTTTTTTTTAACGTTTATGTATTTTTGAGACAGAGAGAGACAGAGCATGAATGGGGGAGGGTCAGAGAGAGGGAGACACAGAATCCGAAACAAGCTCCGGGCTCTGAGCTGTCAGCACAGGGGCCCGACGCGGGGCTCGAACTCACGGACCGCGAGATCGTGACCTGAGCCGAAGTCGGCGCTCAACCAACTGAGCCACCCAGGCGCCCCTAAATTCTTAAATATTGCGAATGCTTCAAACATTCACCTAGTGACAGGCTGTGATAATTTTGCTTATTATTCATCTCTTAGAAAAAACAAAATATTCCTTCACTCAAAAATCTCCTCCATACTTCATACAAGTCATTGAAGATTTTTAATCTTGCTATTTAATATTACTATGGAATTATCTCTTGTGCAGGTTATTTTACATATTAAGAAAATTAAACTCATTTCTATATGGTTCAAGATGGACAAAATTCTGTTTTTATAGCAAATTGTTTTATCTATTTACTTATTGTTTACTTATAATGTTTACTTATTTTGAGAGAGAGAGAGAGAGAGAGACAGAGAGTGAGGAGGGGAGGGGCAGAGAGAGAGGGAGACACAGAATCCCAAGCAGGCTCCAGGCTCTGAGCTGTTGGCACAGGGCCCGATGCAGGGCTTGAACCCACGAACCCTGATATCGGGACTTGAGCTGAAATCAAGGGTCAGACACTTAACCGACTAAGCCACCCAGGCGCCCCTATGGCAAACTGTTTTACGCTAAATTTCTAATTGTGGCTCCCTGATATATTTTACAGCTTGGCGAACGTGTCTATACATCTTTCCACGTCTTGACTCTCGTAGAGTAAGGGCTGGCCGCGGATACAACTGTGGGCCAAAGGTACCTCTCCACCTGTTTTTGCATAGGTTGAAAGCTAAGAATGATGCATACAGCTTTCAACGGGTGCAAGAAAGTCGAAAGGCTATTTCGTGACGTCTGAAAATTACACGAACTTCAGATCTCCGCATCCATAAGTGAGGTCTTACTCAGGGACACAAGCAAATCCACTTGTGTTCGTGTCTCGGCTGCTCTTGTAATGCCGCTGCGGGGCTTAGTTGGCACAGAGAACATGCGGTTATAAAGCTTCACAGATTTATTAGGTTGTAAAGCCTAAAAGCCTATTAACGGCTCCATGTATTCAGGGTGAGGCAGTCCGGGTCCAAGCCTGAACACTCACTTCACTTGCTTCACTTATCTCATTTGATCCTCCTAAGAGTCCTTGGAGGTGCTCGTTACTCTTACCCCTGTGTGAGAGAGGAGAGACAGAGGGAACTCCAGAAAGGTCAAGTCACGGACTCAAGGTTACAGCGCTGGCCAGGGGCAGCGTATTGGAATCCGGGCTGTTCCCTCTCGAGAGCCAACTTTTTCCACCTCGTGGCAAGTCAGAGTGACAGGCTGTGTCTCTGAACTCAGGTCGTTGAAGGTAGGCCACAGTTAACAGAATCCGTAATGTCATTTCTCTCCTAAAATCTCGACCGTGGGGGAGCATCGTCTGGCCACGCTCAGCTGGTCCAGGGTTGCCAGGATGCTGGCGGTGGGACTCCAACCACGCGTGTGCAAGGAGCTGCTGTGTAATCACATACAAAGTCGCTACGTTCAACTGTGGTCCCTTTCGCGGGGAAGCCAGTCCTCTGCCTCACCGATAGCTGGTACTTGGTCTTTGTGGAGTCTCCGTCTGTCCCTCTCAGGATCAGTGTTAGACATTTTTGGGGCGGCTGGGTTTCAGGCTCCAGCCTCCATCTCATTGATAGATAACCGAATGCCAATGTCATACTCACCAGCCCCTTCTCTACATCGCCTCGACTGATCCCAATTCAGAGGCTTGGACACCCAAGGCACCCAAGGCATTAAAGTTTCGCAGAGCATCACAGATTATTCAGATTCTTCTAGTCTAAGCTCTCCTTTTAGTTAGAAACTGGTATCTCTTGAGAGAGAAGCGATTTTGCTAAAAAGGTTGCACAGCAAGGTCCAGGACAGGCCCGAATCTAGAAATCTCCAGCAGACAACGGTAGTCGCTGAATGAGTCGGTATATATTTAACATTAAGGACCTTGCTCTCCAAACCAGAGGCATTAGTTTTTTTTTTCATAGACTCCACCAAGTCCATTTCTTTATCTATAAAGATATACATGAAAAAAAATAGAAAAATTATAAGTATTCGTAAACTTTAATACTACAATATTTTTTTTTAAAATTTTTTTTAACGTTTTATTTATTTTTGAGACAGAGAGAGACAGAGCATGAACGGGGGAGGGGCAGAGAGAGAGGGGGAGACACAGAATCGGAAGCAGGCTCCAGGCTCCGAGCCATCAGCCCAGAGCCCGACGCGGGGCTCGAACTCACGGACCGCGAGACCGTGACCTGAGCCGAAGTCGGACGCCCAACCGACTGAGCCACCCAGGCGCCCCAATACTACGATATTTTTATAGAATTCCAGCCTTTATTTGGAAAAAAAGCAATACACCAACAATGTCTGGTATCTTTAACCCCATTTGCTAAAAACCACTTCCCAGTCAGCGAAAGTTACCCCAAATCTGCTGTTAAGTTAATCAGAATGTAGATGGACTTGTTGGGAGTTCTAGAGCCAATTTATCATGGAGTAAATGAATGATAATTTTGAGAATGTTCAGAGTTTGTGTGAGACAGGTTTTGACACAAGGGAGAGCTTACAGGAGAAAGGACATCTCCCTGACGTGCTGTTTGGCAAAACTTCAAACGCTGAGAAGAGGTTAGAGAACACAGTGAAAACGCCCTCCACTCCCATCCAGATCGGCCACGTTCACACTTCGCCACGTCTGCTTTTACCAAGAAAGATGGCTTGACGAGTGATTTTCGCTAGGGTTTTCATTTGTAATTATCTTCCTTTTAAGTTTCCAATTTGGCGTTTTTGTCTCTGGTTCCTCTGAACCTTCTGGGAGGAAAAAGGGATGAGGGAACCAGGTGGTAAGTGAGGTATGGATTCTCTTCCCCACTGTCACCGGTGCTCCATCAATACATAATCTTGTTTTACTTTTCTGGCAGGAAAAAAAGAGAGATTCACTTCAACTCCCTGGGAAACAGAAATTGTTTTTCTTTTTGTTTAATTTTTTTTAACGCTTATTTATTATATTATTGAGAGAGAGAGAGAGAGAGACAGAGCATGAGTGGGGGAGGGGCAGAGAGAGAGGGAGACACAGAATCCGAAACAGGCTCCAGGCTCTGAAATGTCAGCACAGAACCCCACTCGGGGCTTGAACCCATGACCCCTGAGATCATGACCTGAGCCGAAGTCGGACGCTTCACCGACTGAGCCACCAGGCGCCCCTGTTTTTGTTTTTGTCTTTTTTTTAAACAAACAGAGAGACCCCTGGGTGGCTCAGGTGGTGAAGCATCCGACTCTTGATTTCAGCTCAGGTCATGATCTCAGGGTTCATGAGATCGAGCCCTGCATCGGGCTCTGTGCTGATGGCGTGGAGCCTGCTTGGGACTCTCTCTCTCTATTCTCTCTCTCTGCCCCTCCCCCACGCTTGAGCTTTGTTTCTCTCCAAATAAATAAATAAACTTAAAAAAAACCATGTGTATATATATATATATATACACATACATGTAGGGAAATACATCCAGGAAACTATTTTTGTTCAGAATTTTTCTTTGAGTGTGTTGGTGAGTATATGGCCAGGGAGAAGGTAGGTCCAGGGATTTAGGGAAGCCTTCGGTGCTCCAAGTAACGTGTGTCGGTCAAGGGCTGCCCTTGAGAAGCGAGGGCAGGTGTCCCGGGGGTGTTTTGGCGTGAACACAGGACAATTAGGCAGACTCAGCAGTTAGTTTCTCAGAAATATGGACCTTAGTTCCTTTACTTCATCACTTCTTTGGAGTGATTCCAGGGCAAGCCGGTTCCACAGGAGGCTAACTGTATTTTATTCCCCTCCACTGCTCGCCAGTGCTCCGGACTGGGGTTCTACCTACAGCAGGAGTTCCGATGTTTGAACACAGCTCCAAAGGAAATGAATGATGCGTGTGGAGGCGCTCCGTGCTCTGGGGTGGGGGTGTGGGGGTCCCCTGTTTTGCCTGAGTCCAGGCTCCACAAGTTGCAAATGCTTTATTTGGCTGCTTTGTTGGCAGACCTTTTTCCTTCTATTGATTTCTCACTCTATTAAACTATTGGGAAAGAGTTACACACAGAATTGAGAACACAGCTCAGCACCCGATTGCGTGATGAGGTGGGTTCACTATTTGCGAAGAGAAAGCCGAGGTGGACAGGGTCTCAGCCCCTCGCCCGGCTGAGCAGTCGGCCCACGGGTCCCCGAGGCAGACAGGTGGCCTGGTCAGCGGTGACAGAGGCAGAACATGCAGCAGAGACTGGGCAAGAGAGCCAACAGAACCCTTCAGGGTGCATTCGTTTACGGAAAACCTCACGTTTATACCGTACTTTGTCATTAACTGAAGTTTCGGAAATGGTCATAATCAGGCCTTCGCTTGTGGCACAGTGAGGTAACTCGTTCGCTGTGTAGTTTCCTATGGAGCTGTAAGGCCAGCCACCTTTTGGATTTCCGCTCATGTTAGAATTGGCTCAGGCTGCTCGTCTCATAATAACGAAGGCTTATCGCCAAAGAAATAGCGTCTAGATATGTGACTTCTTTCAATTCAACCGTGTTTATTAGACAGTCCCAACTCCTATGTAGTAATTTCTGAAGATGCACTTGTGAATAGAATATCGGGGACTCAGAACATATTGTATGGACGAAACTACGTTATAAATGGGGTTTGAATTCTCAGAGAAACCAACAAAAGCTAATTTAATCCCTAACGTCACGTGGGTCATTCTGTTTTGAGTAATTTTGCAATGCAAAAGAAAAGGGGGGGGGACGCTGTTGAAATATGAATATTTTAAGTCAGTTAAGGAACAGGTTGATTTACCTCGAAAATATGTCTTAGAGGAGGATGGGAGATGGAATATGAAGCCCGAAGAGTCATCTGGGTACTTCGAAGGAGGTAATTTTACAGGAGGCGGTTTAGAATCATAGTCTCTAAGGGAAGGATACTCCCTGATTTTGTAGCTGAGGATAACAAGAGGCAGAAAGCTATTTCTAATTTTACCTCAAAGCGTATCCGTTCGATTTACTTCTCATTCAGCTGTGTCAGCAGTGGTGTGGGGGTGTTAGGGAGAAGGCTAACAGCACGTAAAGGAGAATTGGGGGAAATGGGACAGGTCAGTGCATTCGTTTCCTAGAGCCGCCATCACAAAATACCACGGACTGGGTGGCTTCCAAGTTCTGGAGGCCAGAAACTCAAGATCCAGGTGTTGGCAGGTTTGGTTTCTCCGCAGGCCTCTTTCCTTGGTTTGTAGGTGACCATCTTCTTACTATGTCCTCACACAGGCTTTCTTCTTTGCATGCACATCCCTGGTGTCTTGGCATAGCTTTCCAAGGAACCGGCCATATGGGATTAGGGCCCACCGACGTGACCTCATTTAACCTTAATTATCTCCGTAAACTCACTGTCTCCAGACAGTCACATTCTGAAGCATTGTGGGGTAGAGCTTCAACATGCAAATTGGGGGGGGGGGGGGGGGGACACAATTCAGTCCATACCAGTAGGGAAGGGGAGAGAGATCAAGAAATGAGTTGAGGAGTTAGGCGTTACCAACGTGACAAGTGAACGGGGCAGGGCACACAGAGTGGTGATTGGGAAGAAGCCAGTGGTCAGCTAGTTGCTTCTGCATGAGGACAGGGAGTGGGGTACGGGGCCCCTGAACCAGCCGGTGTGTATGTGTGTGTGTGTTGGGGGGGGGACTAAGGCACCTCAATTCTCATCCCCATGAATCTGACTTTTTCCTAAAGAGCAATGCCATCACACACAGTCTCCATGAAGACTTTTAACCCATCTTAAACTCCTTCAACAGGAAGCTGGCTGAGATGGCTGTGCGGCCTCCAATGAAGGCATCCTTCCCAGTACCCACGTCAGACATGACAGATAACATTGGCCAAGGGATTCCCTCTCGGACAGTGTGATCCAACACTAATCAAGGAGCTTCCCTTCACGTTAGAAGGCCTTCACAGTGTCTGGCCTGGGAATTTCAGAATGGCTGTAGAACATTGACTGCTGTATGTCTCCCACTCTTTCCTATTCTAAAGGGGAGTGTTTTCTTGCACTTATCCGACCCCTACTCAACTCTAGTTCATCAGTCCAAGGTGTGCCTTTTTAGTTCATAGATGCCCAGATCAAGAGGAGGCATCTCTGACTTGATGGGCCTTCTGCTGGAGACCCTAGACTTTTAGCTGGAATGGGGCTTACAGTCCCTCTAAGGAGCTCCCCTTGGGTCGGGGTCAGTGTGTTCCATGAATGAGAAGAACAGTGGGATTGTTAGAGGTGCTCAGAGGGTGGGTTGCTATAGAGACAATGTTATGGGTCTTCAGATTCTATCTCCTCATTCTCTTCCTAGGTACATGGGATACTACCTGTCCTAGCTTCTCTTGTAATGAGTTTGGGGCCAGATGTCTGGGTTCTGGTGAACAGGATGAGTTCACCAGAGCTGTTGGTTGCCCCCAACCCGGCCTTTAGGAACCCTCTCTGAGATCAGCCACTTCTCTTTTCCCTCACCGTGGTGACCGCAGATAACATGTTGGAGGCCAGCACGTGATGGACAAGGGCCACCTGACTCACACACTGGGTGTTGCAGCAGTGAGAAATAAATCTGCTTATTGTGTGTATGCCACCAAAAAAACAGGCATGTCCCAGGCGTTTCTAAAACTGAAATTGCCTCACTGTTGTATGCTTTCCTCCTTTCCCATGTCCCTCGACCCTTGCTTTCATAAAGACTTCTTATCTCAAATTCCAGCCAGTCCCACGTGCTAACTCATTCCAAATAGTTCCCCCACATACCTTGTTCTCCAAAAATTTAGAGCAACCTCACAAAAGGCTGTTCTGAGGTTTTGTTTCTCAGCTCTCAGCCTGCTCCTCTGTGCTGTACTCTAGCCCCCCTCGGAATCGGAATCAAACGAAGGGGTGGGTCAGCTGGGCAGCTGCCCTCAGAGCCAACCCATGAGAGGCGACGGAAATGAAATAGAGCGAAGGGAATTGTATTTGCCAGAATTCCTCTCAGAATCCTTTGATCAGCTGTTTGTGGGGGGTGGGGCAGAAGGGAGACCCCTGCAAGGGGCACATTCCAGTAATGGCTGGCGTCTGCTCAGTTGCTTTCTAGGGAAAGAGACCAACGTGCACCCCTATGACCAGCTGATTGCTCGTGATGGGGAAGGAGACGCGAAGAACCACTACCAACAGCCCTTCCTCAGCCCTTTCCCCCACTCAGTGCTCAGCCCTCCTCTGAGAACGTATGTAACAGCTTGATTTGGTCTGATGATGACTCTTGTTGCTTTATGGCCAACTTGTCCGTATGTTTACCGCAACCCAAGAGTAAGAAGGGCAGCATAAGTATCTACACATAGTGGGGCCCCTTCTCACTCCTGTTTTCCTCTGGGTAAGCAGGTAATTGTAGGACTAATAGGGCCACAGAGCAAATCTCAGCCTCATTTGGGACCTTGTATTTACCTGCAGGCAGTGGGTCCTTTCGCAGCTAGAGATAACAAATATTGAACTGCCCAGAGCCTATAGCATTTCTGCAGCGAGAATGACCCCTGGTGACTCACCCAACATGATTTTAGCCTGAGACTTGAGAACAAGGCAAGGTGCAATTATGAAGTGAGACTTACTCTCTGGCGGTCCCTTCCTCATCTCCCAGTGCCCATCTTTCATTCATGAAAGAGTTAGGAGTTGCCGAATGCCCAGACATGGTGCCAGGATTGGTAATTCATAGAGATGAAAAGACCCAATCCTGCCCTCCAAGAGTTCAGAGTTGAGTTCAATTGTTTTAGGAGCCCAGACAGATGAAATTCCAACAGCACGTATACCTAAGGGTAGATTTAAAATAACATGATACCTTTGGGGCGGGGGCAGGTATTTAAAGTGTAACTTCTAACTTCAGAACAAACAGACCCCATCCTATATCAGAGGATGTCAAGTGGCAGACGGGTGAAGCTGTCTTCCTAAGGTCCTGCAGTCAGGCCTGGAGACAATTGCTCTTTGGAGGCTGGCCCTGTATTAGGGACACAGTGGTCGCCTCTTCTATCTGACTGCTCACTTACAAAACAAGCCTTTTGCTTTATTCATCAAAATTGCTCGGCCGTTATCAACCCTTGTGCACCGTATGAGTCTTGCAGAGCAACCCTGGCCTCAGTGCTCCAAACTAATAACCCTCATTGGATGTCTTCCAGTGCTGTCTCATGGTGTTTGAAATTTTGGCAGGAGATCTAGGGTCAACAGTTGTTTGCAAAGTATTCAGCTTGGTTACTTTGGGTGAAATGATGTAACCATCGCTATATCTTCGGTAAATCAGCGTTTGAATCTAAAGTCACTTAAGGGCAGTGGCAAGGCTGATGGGTAAGAATGCAAAAAACTGCAGGCCTGCCCAAATACGGCCGGTCAACACACACACACACACGCGCACACACACACACACACACACACACACACTTTAAGTAACCTTTTGCAACTTATATTCAAAAAGAACAAGGAAAAAGTATTTGCAAATAATAAAACATCTCCAGACTAGATGGCAGGCTAAACACGATCCAAACCAAAGGACTTTGCGGAGAAACAAGAGAACAACACAAACAAACAAAGAAAACATAAAGTAGCCCCTTGGTAGTCAGAGATGTATTTTTAAGACCACCCAAACCCCCAAGCACCACTGCTGTTCAAGCGTCTATTCACCAGGTAAGTGACTCACTCCTGCACACAAATATCACAGATTACTAAATGCTAAGGATGGTGGGGGGACCCTCCTGAATGTCCCAAACTGTGATGGTAAATCTTCAAAGGAAGGGACCCTCTCATGATTATGGGGATAAGACCAAAGGAACAAAGGCTAGTGACTCACCGATTACGTACATCCTTGGCCTCTATTGATAAATATGTTAAAGAGGTTCTGGGCTCAAATTTATTAATAAAATGTACAAATTAGATGCACAAGACCACATTGCAGTTCCTCATCGTTTCTAAGCGACACTGATAAATATTGAAACAATTTAATGCACCTGAATGAAAATAATTTCATAATTTTGAATCTTGGGAAAAGCTTCTGGCCAGAATATGTTCACTTGTGCCAGAGGAGAAGATCACAAGCAGATTTCCTGTACACACACACACACACACACACACAGATGCACTCATACTCACACAGAGATGAAGAAAAAAAAAAAGAAAGACAGAAGAGGGTGTAAGAAAGACACTGAAAGCACCAGATGGGGAAGGTAAGTTGGGTCACCACCTAGGGGTGATTCTTCACACTGCCCAAGCTCATGGAGCTTCCATCATATGACATGATCACGTCTCATTAACCAGAAGTTGACCACATAATTCCAGGAAGGTAGGCATGGCAAATGGATTTCTTTGAGGGAAGCATCAGATTAACAGGATGCAGTGGACACATTTAGAATTTCAGAAAGTCTTCGATAAGTTTCACAAAATCCATCATGAAATTGTTATAGAAATAGTTCTCATTGTATATGCATAAAAGAACTTGCTCGGAGTAAGCAATCAACACAGGCACCACAAACAGCCAAGTGCCCTCGCTAACTATAGGCTTTGTTAAGAAACGCAAGTTCTCGTTGTAATATCTCGTATGGTTTAAAACAAACAAAAAACCGAGCAGTATTGTTTAGCGGTTGTATTATTGCTGTATGGCAAAATACCCCCAGATTTAGTAGCTTAAAACAACGATAAATATTAACTCATGATTTCTACGGGCCAGACGTCCAGACCTCTTAGCTGGGTGCCCGATGCTCAAGGTCTTTTCTGAGACTGTAGTCATTCAAGGCCGGATCGGGGCTGAGGAATCCGGTGCCAGGCTCTCTCATGTAGCTGTTGGCAGACCTGAGAAATTTGTATCCAGTTTACTTGTGTGGGTTTACTTATGTGGGCTGCTTCATGCCATGGCAGCTGGCGTTCCCCACGGAGTGTCACCCAAGAGATAGCAAGAGGCCCCAAATGGACCCTACAGTCTTTTTATGACCTGACCTCAGAAGTAATATCCCATCACTTCTGCCGTCTTCTAATTGTTAGAAGCAAGTCAAAATCTTTAGCTCCCAAACAAGGCATGAATCCCAGAAGGCAGGGATCACTGGGGCCATCTTTGGGGCTGTATAGCACAGTGGCTAGGAGTCTGATTCTGGAATCATAATACCTGCGGTCATGTCTCAGATTTTCCACTTACTAGCCTCATGATCTTGATCTCTCGGTGCTTGAATTTCCTTACATTTAAAAAGGGGATAATAAAGCACCCACCTCACAGAGCTGTTATGAGTAGTCAGTGAGTCCTTAAAACACCGCCTAGCACTAAGTAAGCCTTCCAGAAGCTTTGGTGATTATTACAAGGGATTGCTTGGTACTCTGGGTTTCAAAATGTTCTGGGGCTAAAAATGAGAACTTTCTGTATTGGGTTACGTAGGAGGTAATATATTTTTTACGCGCATTACCCACAGGGAGGTAGTACTGAAGGAAAAATAAAATGGCAAAAGTATAAATGGCTGCCCGAGTGGAGCACTGCCAGAGTTCCCATCTCATGGCAAGAGGGCCTTGGGTGGTGAGGGAGATGTTGATGGGAAGAACCAAAAATCTCATCAGGGAAGTCCAAATTCTCAGAACCTGAGGACCAGCAGCCTTCTGTTTCTTTCTTTAAAAAAAAATTTTTTTTAATGTTTTTATTTATTTTTGAGACAGAGAGAGACAGAGCCTGAGCAGGGGAGGAGCAGAGAGAGAGGGAGACACAGAATCTGAAGCAGGCTCCAGGCTCCGAGCTGTCAGCACAGAGCCCGACGCGGGGCTCGAACTCATGGACCGTGAGATCATGACCTGAGCTGAAGTCGGACGCTCAACCGACTGAGCCACCCAGGCGCCCCTACCGTCTTCTGTTTCTGATGGCTCCCTATCTCTATTTTACTTGTAAGAAGAGGATAGGGGATGGAGAACCTCTTGACTTTGCCCTTCAGAAAAAATATATTTGAGAACTGCCCAAGGTTACAGAATTCCAATAGAGCTAAAGTCAAAGTAAACATATCTTTGCAAATCTTATTGACCTCAGAGTACAGCTATGCCTCCCCACCAGACCTAAAAGCCTTGCAATTGCCAGTAAAGAAAACACTCTCATGATTCACCTGTCAGGCTGCAAAGTGTAGGATCAAGGGAAGTCAGAGGCCAACCTCCAACTTCAGGATAAGAATTCCAAAGATTTTCCGACCCTTCAACTCCACCCCCAACCGATGTGTATATCCCGGGGAATGGGTAAATAAATCACCTAGAAGAAGAAATTTACTGATGGGAAGTGACATAGGCATTCTGTTGAGATTTTCACATATCAGACTTCTTGATTTATTAAAGCTGCTTCAAATCCCAAGTATCTAATTCCATCCAATATTGTGGACTGAGACTACTAATAATAGTAAATGTTCTACATGCTTATTATGGGGTTGACACTGCACTGGGGGCTCTCGTGGATTGCCTCAATCACCCTATGAGGGTTATACCATTATTGGCTCTTTTTCCGGATGAGGGAACTGAGATTTACAGAAGCTAAGTGACTCATGGCCAAGAATGATCTGTACCCCGAAGGCCCCAGTGCAAAGACCTTCCGCTGCTATCGGCAAGAAGGGAAAGGCAGAAGGTGTTTAGTAACAAACCGTTGGTTGCGGGATGGGAGTATGCTGGGGTGCACTATGAATGTTGGACGGCCCAGCAGGGCCAGATCACTACAGACCCGCACTAACACGGTAAGAATGTTGGGAAACCTCAAGCTGTATCTCAACTCACTAGTCACTGATTAGAGGGTGAAGGAACTCTTTGTGAGGAAAGAAAGATCTGAGGCAGGCCAGCTGGGTTTGACAAAACAGGTAAGGGTAGACAGGGCGGAACGTCACTCTTGCTACGGTCCCAGCCCTTCATGAGCAAAAGTGGGGAAGGAGGACCGGGGATGGAGGTGGGGACAAAGGAGTCAGACACACGGAGCTGTATCATCAGAGACACCTTGGGAAGATGAGACCACAGAGTGGCCCTGCTCGTGTCACGTTCTAGATGGGAATGTGGTAAAGCAAAGCTTGGTGACTGCAACAAAAACCACCACTTAGAAAAAGAGGAAACACAGCAGTCACTGCTTCTCTGCGAAGACGGAATCTCGCCAGGGCAGGGACCATAAGGATTCTGTGCCTGGAAGTGTGTGTGTAGCGCCTTAAGTAGACCTCGATCATGTTCCCTTGTCTGTGTTCTCCAGGCCCTGGGATCCTCCCTCTGGCAGGGTGTTCACTGGCCTCATGGTCACGTCTGAAGTGGGCTCTTGGGAATCTGGGCTCCTCGAAGGCTGCTAAAGCCAGTCAGTTGCTAAAGCCAGTCAACTGTTAACGGTTCGGTTAGGTTCTGAAGTTGTTATATTTTCTGCCAGGTGAAGGCCAGGATGCATAGAGAGAGAAGAATGAGGCTGACAGACAAGAGAGAAGTAGATACAAGGGAGAAGGTCTTGATGTCATTTGAGTTCTGGGTCCAGCTGTTCTTATACCTCAAATAAGTCATTCTCTTTTCCTCCCTTCCTTCTTTCTTTCTTTCTTTTCTTTCTTTCTTGTACTTCCTTCCTTCCTTCTCTTTCTTTCTTTTCCTTTCTTTCTTTTCCTTTCTTTCTTTCTTTCTTTTCCTTCCTTCCTTCCTTCCTTCCTTTCTTTTCCTTCCTTCCTTCCTTCCTTCCTTCCTTCCTTCCTTTTCCTTCCTTCCTTCCTTCCTTTTCCTTCCTTCCTTCCTTCCTTCCTTTTCCTTCCTTCCTTCCTTCCTTCCTTCCTTCCCTCCCTCCCTCCCTCCCTCCTTTCTTTCTTCAGAGAGAGCGTAAATGGTGGGGGGATGGGGGTGGGGGGAAGGTTGGTAGGGGTAGAGGGAGAGAGAGGAGAGGGAGAATCTTAAGCAGGCTTGTGGAGCCAGATGCAGAGCTGGACCTTATGATCCTGAGATCACGACCTGAGTCAAAATCAAGACTCGGATGCTTAACCGACTGAGCCACCCAGGCACCCCAGTCCTTCCCTTTCTACTCCTTAGATTCTCTTTAGATTTTGCGAGATGCCCTTGAGGCCTTGGCAACCAGGAGTCCTCACTAACACAATCCTGTAATGAATCCAGCCATCAAAGGTATTTCATTCAATGTCATAGACAGTCAAGTGCTTTGACCTGGACTAGAGTTCTAATAATTTTTGCTCTATTTATATTACGTAACATCCGTTACATATTACCAAGGCAAAAACAGAAACAACCCCCCCAACACCCCTGCCCCCAAATATTGTGGTCGACCTATGGCAGATGCATTTGTTTACGAGGGATAATAAATGAAAATGAATCACAATGCAATGGCTTCTAGATGCCCTGATCAGGCTCCAGAAGTAAGTCTGTTATCAATAATGAAAACATGCGTAAAATATCAGTGGGTTAAACAAAACGTGGCAGTTGCACACAATGGAATATTATTCAGCTTTTAAAAGGAAGGAAATTCTGACACACGCTACCACACACGGGAACCTTGAGGACATTATGCTAAGTGAAACGAGCCAGTCACCAGAAGACATACACAGCACAATACCCCTTACATGAGGTGCTTAGAGGAGTCAAATGCATGGAGGCAGAAAAGAGAATGGTGATTTCCAGGGGCTAGAGGGAGGGGGCCATAGGGAGTTGTTGTTTAAGGGGGTAGAATTATAATTTTATAACAGGAAAAGAGTTCTGGAGATTGGTTGCCTAACAGTGTGAAGGAACTTAACACTCCTGAGTTGTGCACGTAAACATGGTTACGGTGGTAAATTTCATGTTATGTGTATTTTACCACGGTTCCAAAAAAATCAGCTGGTGAGATCAGTGTTCTAGAATCTTGCCATTGTGAGCAAACAAAGGTATTTGTCGAGGGGCATCTGGGTGGCTCAGTCAGTTGAGCGTCCGGCTTCGGCTCAGGTCATGATCTCGTGGTCCATGAGTTTGAGCCCCGCGTCGGGCTCTGTGCTGACAGCTCAGAGCCTGGAGCCTGTTTTGGATTCTGTGTCTCCCTCTCTCTCTGCCCCTCCCCTGTTCATGCTCTGTCTCTCTCTGTCTCAAAAATAAATAAACGTTAAAAAAAAAAAGATATTTGTCGATAAATTAGTCCGGGTTTTAGGCTAGATGACCTTCCAACCTGGGTAGTTAAAAATTTGATGATAGCTATTCCTTGGGTGGGTGGGTGGCTCTTCATTTTTTTCCTTCAACAGGGTACACATAGAGACATTGTTCTACTTCAGGCACATGGAGGTAACTGGAAAGGTCTGCTTGAAGCCGGAGGTCATCGGTCGGGGGACTGTAGCCGTCCCAGCACCCAGCCAGCTTGCCAAGTGCTGACTGTCAGTGCACTCAGTCACCTATTCACGGCACACCTGTTCGTGGCTCAATCCCATCAGCAGGGTCGCTTCGCACGATGATGACCTCTGTCAAGGGCTAGATTCCAAAGCCGACAAATTAAATGTGTATAACCTGGAGCTCTGAACAGATGGAGTGGTTTTACTCCGGCTGTTGTTGTTTTGTAGCCTGCTGATTTTATCGGCAAAGCCTTGACCATCAAGACGATGTGTACTTAAAAGCGGCTGATTGATTAGCTGCTAGTAGCTGGTCCTCAGATGCTACACGAGATTGACAATAAGAATGAGCATTAGTTGGTTATTCAAGTAGATAGAGCACAACTACCAGACCCTGGGATATTAGTGTTCACATTCACTATGACTTTTGGATATAAACATAAATATGCATTCCTTTTGAAAGAATTATTTCTTCTCCCTAGCCAACCACCCACAACTGTAATGAAATAACTTATCTTAACCCAGAGTGGGTATTTTCTGAAGTCACATAACAAGGAAAATGGATCCCCCAAAGAGGGCATCTGCATTGTACTATATCACCACACATTACATCACATTAGGGTACACTTAACTCCAAAATAAAGGAGGAACGTCTCTGTATCTTAGATCAAATACTGTGCCTATGTTACTCTTAGAATCCATCATGGCTTTTTGAAATGTCATTTTAGGAAAAAATGTTTGGGAGTGATGTTTCTGGAAAATGAACTTGTGGCAGACTAAAGATGACAGTCCTCTCTTTGAGAGGTGGGGTCAATTCCCTCTGCCCTTGAGTCTGGGTGGGCTGTGGCTGGTTTGACCAGAAGTGATGCTGCCTTATAAAATGCCAGGCTAGAAGAAGCGTTACCCTCATAAAAATCCTGCTTTATGCGTACAACGGGTTAAGTCTATCTTTGAGCTTGGATGTGCCCAAACAGTTCCAAGGTAAATCATCCAAAGAAAAATTCAAATAATACCTAACTAAGGCTATAACTGACTAATATGTTGCCTCTATATTTGTTTTCTCTTCTGGTCTGGTCACAATCCTCAAGAAATCTTCCAACCATTCCAAGGTTGAAAGAATCTTCAGAAACGGTGATCTATGTTGATTTCCTATTTGGGGAGAAATACATGCAAATAGACTTCTAAGTCAGCATGTTATTATTATGACCAAATGTTGAGAAAAGTTTTGGGGGATGACTGAAAGATCATGACAGCTATCAACAGAGTAACTTTATTTTTCATCAAATGTCAAGTTATTTCAAATGTACTAGACTCCTTAAGATGTAAACAAATTTTAGAAAAACTAAAACTAAAAAGGACGATCTCTATTTCACAGACAGTGGTCAGCAAAGCAAGGAAGGCCTTAAATCAATAGATGACAGATACATAATGACTTCTTATGTTGTGGAACACTTTAGAGAGGTGAAGTGATTTGCCTAATGTCCCATTGATGGTAAGTGGTGGAATAAAAACAAGACTTCAGTTTATATAGTCATTGTCTTCCTCCTGCCAAGCCATGATGTGTCCATAAACCATATTGCTTCTGCAGAAATCCACATGAGACATGAACATTCGAGAAATACAAAACTTTAAACATGTAACCCAGTGAGCTCATTGCCATGGTGCTGATCTACCGAAACTTAATTGAAAAATTGGTCCAAGCACTGATGTCATGGGACATGCTGTTTTTGTTGGTTGCTTAACGGAAGTTCAAAGAAAGAAAGCAAGAACTTACCCCGCACTCCAGCCTCCAGTTTGCGTTGGGTTCATCTGATACTGGCCACACATTAGGTGCTATAAGTGTTTTGAAAATCTCCCTCTAATCAAGCAGGAGGACCCAAAGTTGGTTCTATTGAGATGTGTTATTTGAATATTTGATATTATTTCCCTCTCCCTGTTCTGTTCACCTTGAAATAGCATACTTTTCAAAGCTTATAAACAATTGGCTTGCACAAAAAGGTAAACTGATAACTCTATCTCTTAGGACAAAGAAATATCAGTAGAGGTAACAGTGTGTATTTGTGTGTATATTAGAAAGTTTGGAAATAGCAAGCATTTTGTCACTGAAGAGCTATAAAGCTTCCAATGTCAACATAAGCCAGTAGGTTATATACATGGCCTGTTCAACTCTGGACCCAATAGCCAAGATCAAGGCCATTTACTGATAAGAATAGACCTTGAACAGTACTTATCAAGGTCTTTTTTTTTTTTTTTTTTGGCCCCCCTACAGGTATTTGGGAAGGCTGAAACCAAACTGTATTTGCATGTAGCCTTGATCCTGTGTGTGTTGTACTTCTTATGTTTACTCTGAGGTAGTTCTTTATTCTTAGGCCTATAAACTCTAGGTCAACGGCATTTAAAACAAAACAAAACAAAACAACTGTGATACCACAGCCACATTTTCGTTAAGAACCAAGCCATTATGTAATGGATGGTGAAAATGCCATATACAGCTACTAAGGAAGACATCTCCACCCTTTTCTGCTGAGGACCTCAATTGGTTTGGTGAAGAGGCTAAGTTTATGATTATAGACAGAAAAGAGGGAAGTGGCTTTACTTAGAAAATCTGGAGTTTTAGGGAGCATTAACTTCCTAGCAGAGAGCATAAAGTGGGCACGGTGGCATAAGCCTGGAGGTGCAGCACAGAACAAGGTGGCCAAAGAAAAATCCCCAGGAATAGACAGTGGTAGGGCTGGAATGTTCTACTGAAGTTTTTGTCTTGCTGTAATATTTCTTTCCGCTTCCTCTGCAACTTTTATTAAAGTTGGCTGCCCAAAGAAAGACCCTGTAGGCAGAGTGTTGTTTTTGCTGGGCTTTTGGGGGAGGACAGGATGGGTGATGTCCAGGTTTGACATCTGCATCAATGTCGTGCAGAATAGGAACGGGGCGGTGGGATGCGGCAGCGGCATGGCGGTTCACAAATTGCACTAATTCGTTAGAAACAAGGAGCTCAGAATAAAGATGCTCATGAAAACAAGACGAATGTGGAACAATGCTGGGGAGGGCTTTTGACTTCCGCAGGACGTGGAAGGGAAGTCAGAGCCGGTCTCATGTAGAAATTAGAAGGATGAGAAAGCATAGCCGCTCTGGGTAGAAGTAATTCCATGTTTCTCCTGCTCCCCTTTTCCCTCTCTGGAAGGGGGTGGTTAACAAATACACAAGTATCTTTATAGAACTTTTCCTTATCTTGCCTTTAGGAGGTACTATGAGCTTCTTTTTGATTTTACAGAAGAAGATATTAGAGCTCTGGGCTGCTTTTCCAGGGACACTAATGAACAGTGGGAGAGTGAGGGATTACGCTGAGACCTGACCCCAGGATGATGTTTAGGGCACGTGGACGCAACGTGGACCCGCCCCCTCTCGCCCCCCCCAGAGTGACTGAAAAGCATACTTCCCTACACTGGGGGCAGGGAGGATCTCTGGTGGCTTGTGATCTAACCAACTCACTTTGCCACATATTAGTGAGACTAACGATATATTGACATATATATTCAGATCCCTAAAGGAAAAAGTAGGAGATTTTAAAGGAATGAATGACATTTGCCATATCATCATTTTCATTTAATCTCTTAACACTGGTTCTTCAGCAGTCTGTTTTCTTGGGGGAATTTGCTGCAGAAAACACACTGTTTCTGTTCTTTGCACAGAAATTGCAGGGACTGCAAAGTAAGTATGATCAAAATAGGGAAACCATGTGCAAATGAGGGACAGGTGGGAGAGAATGACAAGTAGCTGTAATCAAATGAGAGCATTAAAGACATTACTGGAAAAGTAAGAAAGCCAGTTCTAGGTAAATTAAGACAGACTGATCACAATTACCAGTGGCTGAAAAGTCCGAAAGTTAAAGATCACCACGAAGATTTTGGATTTAGTTAAGAAAGAGGTTGGGATGCCTAGGTGGCTCGTTGGACTCTTGATTTCGGCTCAGGTCATGATCTCATGGTTTGTGAGATCTAGCCTTGCCTCAGGCTCTGCATCAACAATGTGGACGCTGCTTGGGATTCTCTCTCCCTGCCTCTCTCTCTGCCCCTCCCCTGCTCAGTCTCTCTCAAAATAAATAAAGAAACGTTAAAAAAAAAAAAAAGAAGAAGAAGAGGTTAAGGAAGACCTTATCATGGCTGTTTCTGATAATTGAGGGCAACAAAAGTCAGAGCCCAAACTGGGGAGAGAATTGGAGAGTGGACAGCGAGGCAGTTCAAGCGTTTACACAAGCCAAGTGGGTTCGGACTCCACTGAGGAGCAAGACGAAGGAAATAGAAAGACACGAGAAGTAGACACTGTCAAGCAGAAAAACTATTCTCCCTTATATGAGAGAAAATCTGGCTCTCTTTAATGACACAGAAAGAGACTGAATGAGAGAGAGTGAGAGAGGGAGAGAGAGGGAGAGGAAAAAAGAGAGATTGAACGATCGCAAATAAAGTACGCAGGACACTTGTGTTGAGCGCTGGGCGTTGTATGTAAGTGGTGAGTCACTGAATTCTATTCCTGAAACCAATATTACACTCTATGTTAACTAAAATTAAAGAAAAAAAAAAAGAATTGGGAACCAAAATAAAGCAGGCAGAACTATTCTAGAAAATAGAGGGCTGAAGGAGATTAGGAAGTCAGTAAGAAAAAAGGTATTGTCCTAAATGAACTGTCACCAAGTGACACAGCAGCAGGGATTGTTGAATTCTTTAGTGACAAAAAGATCTAAGAGAAGTGAATGATTATGTATAATCAGAGTACTCAGCGGCACGGAGATAACAATGGATAATTTCACCCCGAGTCCTCACAGCACAGAGAGAATAGAAGAATATTGAGTGGAAATAAGGATGAAATCTAGTGAAAGCTTAAAACAGGAACAGAGAGATTTAGAAAAAAAAAATTGTAATAGAAAATAGGTCAACCATCAGGAGGTTAATGGGAAAGTGCCATAGACAGTTGTTAAACTATATATTATCTCGTACAATTCCCATTACCTATAAGGTAGGCATAGCATAACGAGGTAACTAAGGCATAGAGTTAACATGCCTTGACCCGCTGGTCGATGATGAAGTCAGGGGTCAAAGTCAGACCTGTCTCCAAAGCCTATACACTCCACCACCATTAACATTTTTGTCATTAATGAGCATTAACATTTTTGGAATACTTTAGTATGCGTTAACCACTTTTTTCTACATAGCTGAAAATATTAACCACGCTTCACAAGATCAATCATAATTTTCAATATTCCCCGACCGTATTTCACAAGTTGCCCTCAAAATATCATTTAGAGTTTGTCTCTCCGGATCAGGATCTTGTTCAATGCACACTAATCCAGTTGTGTTCCTTATCCCTCCCTGAATCTAGAAGAGTCTCCTCTTTTCATGACATAGATCTGTCCTGTAAAATGTTTCACCTTCTGGATTTGTCTGATCAGTTCTGGTTGACCTTCAAATTATTCTTCTATATATTTCCTATGAAGTGCAACTTTCATCTAAGGCTGACAGATTCAAGTTACAGTTCTAGTAGAGAGTTATCTGGCAAGTTCTACGCGTATGCCACAGGCAACCCACTGGGAGCTGTGCAGTGCCTGGCTGTTTCACCACCGGGGATGCTAAGTGCGGTCGCTGAATTAGGGGGTTGCTGAAATCAGCCATTTTTTTTTGAAGGGACTCTGGTTACTTTCGGTGAGGAATAATATTAGAGACTGAAACTTGGGCTAGAAATGGTAAGAAGTTTGTTTGCTTTGTTCTCCCTAAGTAAACTGTCATCCTACGGTAAACCTTTACTTTTTCTTTAAAAAAATTTTTTTTTAATACTTATTTTTGAGACAGAAAGAAACAGAGCATGAGCAGGGGAGAGGCAGAGAGAGAAGGAGACACAGAATCTGAAGCAGACTCCAAGCTGTCAGCACAGAGCCCGACGCGGGGCTTGAACCCACAAACTGTGAGACCATGACCTGAGCCGAAGTCGGACACCTGACCGACTGAGCCACCCAGCTGCCCCTATGGTAAACCTTTTCTAACATGACTTTGTTTTTAGCATGAATTTTTTCATATTATTAAATATTCTGCATTTAAAAGATGACTTAATAGTATTTTATACAGACACCATATGTTTTGTTGATTAGATCTGCACAGTTAGACACTAACTAATTTTTTAAAGTTCTCAAACAATGAGAAAAATTGTATTGACCTGTAAAATTGTCTTTTTAAAAAGTGTTTATTTTTGAGAGAGAGAGAACATGAGCAGAGGGAAAGGGAGAGAGAGAGGCGGGCGGGAGAGAGAGACAGAATCCCAAGCAGGCTCTGCACTGTCAGTGTGGAGCTGGACACGGGGCTTGAACTCACAAACCGAGAGATCAGGACCTGGGCTGCAGTCAGGAGCCAGACGCTTAACCACCTGAGCCATGCAGGCGCCCCAACCTGTAAAACTGTCTTTAACCTATTCGTTAATGCTATAATTTACCAGCTATTTACTATACTAAAAACGCTTTTGACAAGATTCCTCAAATTCTTTTACCAGTAGAACAGCGCCAGAAAACCCACCTACAAGGAAGAGAATAAACAACACAAGGTATAGTTTCTGTGGATTTACTTATTGGCCATTTTTACCTCCATCACACCACCTTTAGGCACGTTATGTTGGTCAGTGCTTAATTTTGTGGAAAGAATCAGAATGAAGAGCTGAAGGACCGTGTTCGAATGTCCTTGTTCCGGACAGAAGAAGACCAGGGACTGGCAGAGCTGGTGGTAGAGGCATGTTGAGCAGTTTAGGACACCCAGCTCTTATGCCAGTCTTCTCCGTTTCCACCTGCCAACCTGCCAATTTTGTCTTTATTAGAGGGCCTGGCGAGCATACGGTTTGCACACACAATTTGGAAGAACCGGCCACTGCAAGAATCGAATCTGAGTAATCAGAATCTAGCCAAAGAAAACAGCACGGAATATGATATGGGTAAAAGGGGAAAAAAAAAAAAAAAAAAAAAAAAGGACAGAGCCTTTATAGCAGTGCCTTAAAATGGAAAATGCATTATTTAAAAAAAATTTTTTTTAATGTTTATTCAGTTTTGAGAGACAGAACAGAGCGTGAGCAGGGGAGGGGCAGAGAGAGAGGGAGACAGAATCCAAAACAGGTTCCAGGCTCTGAGCCATCAGCATGGAGCCCGATGCGGGGCTTGAACTCACAAGCCGTGAGCTCATGACCTGAGCCGAAGTCGGACGCTCAGCCGACTGAGCCACCCAGGCGCCCCCTGGCAAGTGCATTAGTGAGGGAGTTGAGACATTTGGGGCATAAGAGTTGGATGCTCTCCAGAGAGAATGGCCCGTGGACAATGTGCCCAAGTGATAAACATCTGGGCAATGACACCACACCGAAAAACCCCTAAGGACTAGTACACGACACTGTCAACAGTTTCACAATTTACTGTCACATTTCTGACAACGCACGTTGTGTTCAGCCTCGTATTCCTTAGGCATCGCACAGGTCAGAAAACATGGGGCGAATGATGTCGAGGTCTGGGTCACTCCCAACTCTTATTTTAACCAGTAGGTTCCATCCTCTCCCTACACTTGATTCAAACAGCTAAGGGAGAGACAACGATGCAAATTCTATCCCAGGGCCTCCTCACTGTCTGCTGGAGACAGTACTCAGGAGCCGAACTGGCACATACTGATGTCCCAGCACTAACTTGTCAAAGGCACTAACAGGATTCTGTCTTGTTAACAGCAGCACCTCGATCCTTGTGAAGATCAGTGGGGCCGGTGATGTTTACTACCGGATGATGATATGAAAAAAGAAATTCTTCACTCACTGCCCTACCTCTCCTGGCTCCTCCTCCAGACACAGGCATTGGTGGGCGAAAATGCCGGCCTTCCACTTTCCACCCGGGTTGTTTTATAAGATTGGAGTCATTTTGTGAAAGAAGTTAACGGTAATCAACAAGAGCATGTCTGATATTGTCAATTGCTGCCCGGCAGTGATAACTGTTACGGTAAGCTCAATTCTTTTCTTACACTGAAGATAACCACCGGCCAGCCTCCATCCACCGCCATGTTGTAGCACACAGGATTTTTCAAAGGCTGTACGAAGAATTTTTCAGATTCCTAGGCTTATTAACTTTTTGGCTTTCAGATATTCCGGTTTAAAGTTGAGCAAGAATACCAGATTCATGCGGTAGATCAATGTAAAAAGAATTCGACATTCACTGCTCCGATTAAAAAAAAAAAACGACTTAGAGAACTAGTGCCTGATTCCTTCCAATACTGTTTTGTTTTTTTTTTTTCTGCCTCATTATTCTTGGTGTAATAAAATTGCTACGGAAACTGCAAACACTGAGGAAAAATATAACAAAACCTTGAACCATATTTGAATACTCCACACAAGAAGTTACAGAGCACCAAAGTGACCAAATCATCATGGAGTAAGATTGTATTTGAGGATGGCTTTGGTGGTAAAGTTAAGAGTTGCCATATTTGCTGAGTATGTTTTAGCATATTATTTAACCTTTTATCAACAGTCTGTAAAATGAGTGTCCTGATATCTCTGTACGTTCGCTGTAGATGATTAATCAGAAATGAGGACAATGTTTGTTGCCCGACCCTACTGGAAACCAAAGCACACCGAGAGGCAGGAGTCGCTGACTTCATCTCTGCTCACCACGTGATTCTTCCCCAGTCATTTCACGTTTTCTCCCATAAAGACAATGGGGATAACATTGATGCTGCTGGTCTCCCAGGGCTCTCGTGAAGGCTCGCCTCACCCCCTCTTCCCTACACGCGGCCCTTCTCCCTACACATTTGAGGATGAAGAACTGATTCTTCCATGGGAAGCTCCCAGCCAGTCAACAAGTTTGGGAAGTAATATTTAACAGCATAGGGAGAAAAGGGAGAAAAGACAACCTGACAAGAGAAAGGCAGGGGAAATGAGAATGGAAATGAACGTTTGTGTGTTGGTTGGAAAACGCATCACCACCACCGCTCCCAGCCCCCCACATACCTATAGGATGAAGATTTTTAGATATTTTGGTAGACCCTATGGGTCAAAGTAGGCACTAACTATTGTTTATAACAGGAAGAATAATGAGGGAAATAACCAAAAATATGTTTACATATACCTAAATGCAATTATTTGAGTAAAAGTCTTAGCCTTGATTGGAGAACCATCCAGAAGTGGATTTGGGGGACTTCTTTGCAGGTATGAAATGAAAAGCTTAAGTCATAAAATTGAAAACTTCTAAAACTGCGAACAGTTTTTATAGTTGTTTTCACTGATGGGTTACGGTAGATCCTCTTATTAAAAAAAAAAAAAATTTAGAGAAAGAAAAGATAAATACAGTTTGTGAATCACCCAGTGGTCCTTGTCTGAGGAGACAAGATCAAATGAGATATACCACACACTCAATGAGTCATGCGTGCGCCTTGGAATCACATGTAGCCTCTCTTGAAATTTTCATTACATCTCAAACAAAATGATTAGGATGCCTTGGGACATAATTCTATGTTAAAAGTCATTTATTTCATGGGCTGCACATAGGGAACCCCTGATCATTTACAGCTATGAGCTTTAGTGCCATTTTGAGTGTCAAATATACTTAATATTTGTATTTATTTACAGTATGTTAAAAATCTATGCAAATTAAATAAGTACTAGGTGTTTTAACATAAAGACATAAAGGGTGCTATTAAAGAATATCAAAATTGGGGCACATAGGTGGCTCAGTCAGTCAAGCATCTGACTCTTGGTTTTGGCTCAGGTCATGATCTCACAGTTTATGCGTTCGAGCCCCACATCGGCTTCCACACTGACCATGCAGAGCCTATTTGGGACTCTCCTCTTTCTCTACCTCTCCCCCACTCACACACTCTCTCTCTCTCTCAAAAATAAACACTTAAAGAATATCAAAATTAAGAGAATTTTTTTTAACATTTATTTATTTTTGAGAGACAGAGCATGAGCAGGGGAAGGGCGGAGAGAGAGGGAGACAGAATCCGAGGCAGGCTCCAAGCTCCGAGCTGTCAGCACGGAGCCCGACACAGGGCTCGAACTCACGAATTGTGAGATCATGACCTAGGCTGAAGTCGGATGCTTGACCGACTGAGCCACCCAGGTGCCCCCAAATTAAGAGAATTTTAAGCATTATTTTCTCTCTGAAAAATAATTTCAAGAACATTGAAACTCACACCTGTTTGCTGATATCCTTGTCTGTTTATAAAGGTTATTTGGAAATCCGTAACTCCAGGTCATTTCTGCTTTCTTTGCTTGCGTGGAAGATTGGGCAATGGGAGTTAATTTAGAGAACAAGAACGATATAAAGTGACTAGTGAGAATTTTATCAGTTCGGCCAAAGTGAGAGTCAAGCCAAAGTCAACAAACAGTTCCTCACACTAATTTCATTTCAAAGGCACAAGCGATGTGCAAGCAGTCTCTAGTATCATCTGACTTTCTGCAGCTTTTCAGTTGATGAGAGTTGCCATAAACTGCGGCACACTCCCAGTTAAATAAATTTCAAGTAAATTTCAAGTAAATTTCATTAAAATCAACTTTCGCATTTTTGAGGTATCAGTATTAAAGTTAACAGATAAACGATGACGAGGCATCACATTCTACCGTAAAACATCAACGGCTAACATTTTATGTGAAAGGGAGCAAGTTAAGTAATAGCTACTGAGAGGCTAGTGGTATTTTAACTCTGAAGTAAGGATAGAATCCATAAGAGAAATCAGACTAGAAGCAATTAGATTACACGACAGGTGGGCAGCATACCTTTCTGAATAATCAAGTAGAACGTAAGGAGTTGAGGGTCTCAACCACGCCTACAGAACAAAGTTCCTCCTCATTCTTGAACTTGTGGAATCACAGCACCTACCACTGGGATCCAGACAATGTCGGGTGTTTCTCTTACTGTTGGCTGCTCAGGAGGGCGTTATTCTTCAGCTCTCTTTATCCCAGTTCTACCCCGGGAAATGCCGGGGCCATCCACTTAGAGTTATAGGTGGCACCGCTCCTGGAAATGAATCAAGCCTCCCACCTGTACAATACTTTGTTCCTCTTCCTTTAAAACCCAAACATCTGGACAAATGTTTTCTGTCACCGGTGTCAGTTCTGTTAGCACCTCTGAATCTCTGTTTCAAAATATGTATATACACATTCTTCCAACATTCGGAGGGTCCCATTCTTACTTAATTCACTGGTTGGTGACTTATTAACCACTTAGGACTTTTACATTTAAGGTACTGTTCTAAGCTCCAAGCGATGTCCCCAGCAGTGGATAGCACGGGCTATCTGGGGCGATAAAGTGAGTTCATATATTGGGATCCACAAAATGTAGGATGCCCCCGGGGTCTGGCCTGCGTCACAAATTTAAACCCAAGCTTGCTCTTATGGGAAATGCCCTTCAAGGAAACCTAGCACACACCAATCATAATCCTCTGTCTCAGCTTTAGCTAGCTTACCTTTCTCTGGAAAACAGGCCCTGCCAGTCTTGTAAGGAACCAACCCCCACCCCCCCCAAGCCAATCATTCGTGTCTCTCAGTTGCCTCTTGTACCATCTACAAGGCTCACTCTTGCCCCAAATCCCTTGGGGTCAGTGCTCCAGGGCTTGTGAGGCTGTGTATTCCCCGCTCCACCCTCCCACCCCCCACCCAACCCACGGATTGTTTTCCCTTAGGTAAAGGACATCAAGCTGTTGCTAAATAGTTTTACTTTCGTCACTTGAAAGGGGGGACAGGGTACAGGAAAGACCGTCTCCATGTTAGATGTTGGTAAAAGCCAAACAAGTTAACGAGAAAATATCAGGTATTGCTAATACCTATAGTAAACAGGGTAGTGTGACAGAGACAAGGGCGTGATTTTAGACTGAGGCCTCACGAAAGGTCTCTGTGAAGTCACATTTACACTGAGATCAGGGTGACAGAGAGGGATGTTGACCATGAGTGACATCTGCCTATCGAATATGGGACCCTGCTCTTCCTAAGCCCTCAATCAATGTTCAACCCAAGTACTTATTTATCAATAGGCCTTATTGCAAATGAATCACGCACAAGCTTAATTAAAGAATATAAAGTCAGGGGCGCCTGACTGGCTCAGTCAGTTAGGCATCCGACTCTTGATTTCAGCTCAGGTCACGATCTCGAAGCTCGTGGGTTCAAGCCCCCCATCAGGCTCTGTGCTGCCAGTGTGGAGCCTGCTTGGGATTCTCTCTCTGCCCCTATCCTGCTCACTCTTTCTCTTAAAATAAATAAATAAATAAATATTAAAAAAAAAAGAATATAAAGTCAGATTAGTTTGAATTGCCATAGAATACCTATGTACACACAACGTTTCAGTGACATCTACTAACATTATGGACATTTACAGTGTATTTTCAAATTTTTTTTTTAACGTTTATTTATTTTTGAGACAGAGAGAGACAGAGCATGCATGGGGGAGGGTCAGAGAGAGAGGGAGACACAGAATCCGAAACAGGCTCCAGGCTCTGAGCAGTCAGCACAGAGCCTGAAGCGGGGCTTGAACTCACGGACCGCGAGATCACGACCTGAGCCGAAGTCGGACGCTTAACCGACTGAGCCACCCAGGCGCCCCTACAGTGTGTTTTCAAGGGGGAAAAAAGACCCAGCCTTCATGTTATCATATATTTTATGATATGTGTATCTAAACCATTTATTTGCATGTAATTTTACTATGTTAATAAAAATTATCACTTCATGTCAGGGACTGTTAAATCCACGCTGAAGATGAACATTTCTTCCTATAAGGTGCTACTCTACCCTACTACCTTCTACGCTCAGAAGCCCAGACCTGCCTAAAAAGTCCAGGCTGCTGGGAGCAAGACCTCCACTCGGATTCAACTATGTTCATGCATTCACGTTCAAGCCTACTGATGTTCTGAGTATTTCCAGTATTTGTAGTTGCTACTTTTTAATCAACACAGATTCTGATGGGACACTAAAAATTACACGTTTACCATTCCCAATCCTAGGACAAAAATGACAAAATCTGCTAACATTAGAAGAAACAAGCCTTTCCCACACAGACAAAAATGAACATAACGGGAAAGATGTTAAACGTGGAAACTCCGGCCTGACACGCCGTATAATTAACAATGTTCTACAAGGTACGTGGAAAGGTGCACTCTGCAGAGATGGGAAATATGAACCAAAAAGCAACTGTGAAGGCATAAAACGACACGTGCTCATTTTAAACAATCTTCCATCACGAAGGTCAAAGCAGGAAAAGGCGTTGCCTTAAACATGATTATGTTGCTATCTATACTAACCATTAATTTTTGGGTGCTACGCTCGTGCATGTGCGCACACACACACACACAGTTACACATGTGCATTGGGGCTCCTTTTATAAATCACTTCTTTGGAGTTAAAAGATACTTAAAATTAATACAGAGAATTATACAGACTTATACAAAATCATACAGAAAATTTCGCACCTTTATTTTGATGGAATAAAAACAACAACGGTAACGGGAAATTGAGATACCGTAGCTACAATTCAGTTCTTCTCTGTCAATCAAGAAGGTACACTACAGGAAATTAAAGCACAGGCAAGGCTATTCATGCTTTAATCTATGTCACTCAAATAAACCTGCAAATCAAGGAGATTTTGAAAAGGATTTTCAATGACTTTCAGTGAAAACATTCTTTATTGGTAAAGCGGACACTTAAACTCTTTGATTACATATGTCATGCAAACCAACTGCCCTCACACGTGGTTGTCTAACAGCTCGATGTAATGGCATCTTTTTGGGGGGTGATGATAGATCTTACAGGTTATGGCGACTCCAGTAGTAAAAAGAATTCGGGGAAACGACTCTAATGCAGCAAAACGCCACGTAGTACATGTGAAAGCGTTGTTCTGAATGCCCAGTTCTCCCTCCTAACTTCTACATTGTCCAAGACTATCATATATAAAGATGGCAGTGGCTTTTGTACGTGCGTCTACAGGCACGCGACCTACGCGATAAAAAGGAACTACAGGAATAGCATTTCAAACAATTTTACAGGGTTTTGTGAATCCAAAACATGGCAACGCCCTTTAGTATAAAATGTCCATTTGTTCCAACAGATGACTTCCTAAGGAAGACGATTTTGCTCCTGTGACACCATAGCTCGTTCCTGGTAAGCGTTTTAGCCTGCCATCCGTTCCCAGACCCTCCAAGCGGTTAGCAGTCAGTGGAGAGGAGCATGGCTTCCTTCGCTCGGAGAAGACTCAGGAATGACGTCACTCCGCCTCGTGACACTGAGAACGAGCTTCTCCGTGGAGGTGAGATAACACTTCTCTCCGTGGAACTTCTGCCAGCCCTGCCAGGGGGAAGACCTCTGCCACGGGTCAGTTCACCTCCCTGAAAACGACCAGAGCACCCGAGGCAGGTGGATCCCAGGTCTCCTATTGGCGCATTCACGTCACGTGGCAGTGAGTAGGCATAGTGCTTTCCCAGACACCTGGAAACGGGGCGCCGCTGGAACAAATACCTAGAAATGAGGACGCAGCTTGGCAATCGGGCAGCGGGTAGAGGCTGGAAGAGCTTTCAGGAGCACGACAGAAAGAGGCAAGATGGCCCCGAGTGCCGCCAGCGAGCGGATCTACGCATGTTAACGCTCATGAGGGCAGGAAGGAGGTAAAGGGCAGGGCAGAGAACACCCAAACTGCCATGGAGATTACGTAAACCGTCATAAACAGACTGTTAGAGGAAATAAGGGCATTAAAGGTGCTGCCAGTGAGGGCTCCTAGGAGATGAGGAACATGCTGTTGGAAACCGAAGGAAAAGATTCTGGTTCCAGAGTGGCAAAAAGCTTAGCAACATGGGGTCAGCAGCTGTGTGGAAAGCATTAGTTGTAAGGGATGCACCGAAGACATTTGTTTGGTTGAAGAGATTTCCGAGCAGAGTGGGCCAGATGCGGCCTGCTTTCTTCTTGCCAGTTACAGTGAGAGGTGAGAGGAGCCAGATAAATTGAGGAAATACCTGTTAAAGAAAACAGGACTCAACAATGACTTGCAGATTCTCAGTCTACCGAAATGACAAAGGACCTTAAGAGATTCCCTGTTGGGAAAGCCTGCCCAGGGGAAAGAGAGGAGGGTGCAGCTATGGAACCTTTCTGCTAATACCTGAGGAAGGCCTGAATTTTTTTTGTCACACTATAGGTTCTTTGAAGAGATTAAGGGTGTGACTCATGGATCCTCTCGGCCTTCTCACAAAAAGCCACAAAGGGAGACGCGATCAGCTAGGAATGCTCTGTGCAGGGGCCTCCGGTCTACTGGACCGAACCCTCGTAACACGCACGCAAGATCCCCAAGTTTCTTCGGATGTTATACCGGCAGCTACTGCTCTCTTACGTTGAAATGGATGGGGATGGTACGAAGTGAAAGACGGTCAGACTTCCCACAATTCCACAGGTAAGAAACAAGCCGATGAAACTGCTCAGGTGCCACCTTTCACAAGAAAGGAAAGACGGCTCTGCGAGGATACCACGAGCCTAGATGGTGCTGTGGGCCACAGAAGGCTGTACCCGGGATTTGAGACCTGATGGCGTGCGCATGGCTCACTTCTAAGTTGCTTGGCATGGGTGGCTCTTTTTCTCGTTTGTCTGTCTGAACAGGAATGATGCCTATAAACCCTATTGTCTGCCTGTCCCACCATTCTATTTGGGAGCAGATAACTGTTTTTCTAGGCTCACAGGTACACAGGTGGAGAGGACTGCGTCCCAGGAATCATGCCCAGACCCTCACTCACACTTGATTTAGAGGATTTTAAATGAGGCGTGGGACTTCTGAACCGGTGGGATCCAGGTAAGGCTTTGCAGTCTAAGTCGATGCTGGAATGGGCTGACACTTTCGAGCATCTTTGGATGGGGTGACTTTCTGTGGGATGCATATGGATCCTTGAAGCAGGAGTGGGCTGTGGTAGTCAGAATGGCCCCCAAAACGTCCCTGTTCCCATCACCGTACCTATAAATGTGTTACCTTACGTGGGAGAAGGATTTTTGCAGAGGTGGTTAAGTTAAGCAACTCGAGATGAGACTTTTCTGGTAATTATGCTAGGTAAACCAAAGGTAGTCACAAGGGTCCTTGTAAGAGGGAAAGAGGAGAAGTAAAGTCGGTAGTAAAGGACTAAGGACAGAAGCAGGCATTGGCGGGACGCAGCCAGAGTGAGGGATGCCAGCAGCCTCAGAGGAGGCAGAGAACAGACTCGCCCCTGGAGCCCCTGGAGCCTCCAGAGGGAAGCTGTGATGTGCCACTTCGTGTGGGAAAAGGGACTTTTTAAAGATGCGGCTAAGGTTACCACAGACCTTACAAAGGGGGAGATAATCCGGAATTATCTGGTGGGCCCAATCCAATCACATGAGTCCTTAAAAGCAGAGAACCCTTCCCGTTGTTGTTAACGAGGTGTAATTAACGACAGAGAAGGGTCAGAGAGGCAGTATTCCTGGCTCTGAAGATGTAAAAAGGGGGCCATAGGCCAAGGAAGGCAGGTGGCTTCTAGAAGCCGGAAACATAAGGAAAAGGTTCTCCTTTGGAGCCTCTCAAAAGGAACACAGCCTTGTCAATGCCTTATTTTAGCCAGTGAGACCCGTGGTGGACATCCAACCTACAGAATTACAAGATCACAAATTTGTGCTATTTGAAGCCACTAAGTCTGTAGTCATTTGTTACAGCAGCCACAGAAAACGAACCAGGAGTGGTGACCAAAGATGAAATGGTATCTGGGAAGAAGAAAAAGCTTTTCTATCATTCCTGATGTAGCCTACCTCATTCGGGAAGCAGCTGGCTTTGGCAGAAATGCAAATATTTATGCTGGTAGTTCTTTAGATCCAGTCTGGCTGACGGAATTTACATTTCTGAATTTGTACACTCGTTGTGCCCTGGAGTAGAATACATTCTGGGTTGAACACTTAGAACAGTGTTCAGTATATATAGTGGGTCCCCTAGAAAAATGTGTTGAATAAATAAATGAATGCGATCAAGACAGGCTCTGGGAGGGATTGTAATTACTCTAAAGTGCTCTTTAACAGATCTTCTCAAGAACTGCTGGCCTTTATGTCTTTGCTTCTGGTTTATGATGGTCATAGTTCTGTAAAATACAAGGCCAAACTGTATTTTTTGACACAGTAATATAGCTAAATCAGTAAAAAGGATGCGTACAATCTTAATAGGAGGAATAATTATACGATCAACGTATTTCAAAATCAGAACACAGATACTTTTCAGTACATGACACAGAAAAAATTTCAAACTATTTGATCACAAGATTTCTTGATGGCTGTTGCTCAATGCAGCAACTTTAGTGCAAATTTTACCAAACGCATTTATCAAAATGGGATTTTGTTCATTTTCTCTGCAAACAAATGTTGTTACATTAACACAGAGCATGTAACAAATTGGTTTGCCTGGACATTTACAGGCTATCAACATAAGCCAGCCCTGCAACTAAAACCTCAAACATATTTCTCTCAAAAATCTATTCCTCGTCCAAATTCATCTATTCTAAGGCTGGAAGACAGAATGAGAATAAAACCAAAATTTATCTGTATAAATAATAAAAATAGTTTGTTTTCTTAATGCTCTACGCATTTTCCTTATTATTATGGCACATTATCTTTCCTACATGCTATTGCATGGGTAGGAGCAATGTTATTTTAGCTGCTGGAGTATCACAGTGTTAAGAATATCTGCTTCTTGTAGTGTCAGGCTTTCATCTGTTAGCTCTTTGTTTGGAAATGAAGTCACAAGAATAAAGTCAAGAGTTGCAAATTCAGGACGGGACTGTATAATAAAGTCCCGGACATCCAGGATCCTGAAGAAATAAGACAAAAATGATTTGTGATATTAAAAGTTTTATTTTAATGTAAGCTTTTAGCTAAAATTAGACGATGATAAGTCCTAACCCTTATTTAAATGTGTTGTAGCTTTTAAAAACGTACATTATTTCAATGGATGGATTTATCTTGGACTATAGATAAAACATGAGCATTCACTCTGAGTGTAGCTAATACTTCCTTTAACTGTAAACAGAGATAATCTTTAGGTGTTTTATACATAAAATAAATGTCAACAATGTTATTAACACTTTTTTCAGAGTATAAAATATCTTAGCAGCAGACGGCCCAGAAAAAGGTACTTTGAGTGGCCTGGGTCAAGATGAGTTTATAACCACCAAAGGTGTAAGTCATAAGGATCATTTTAAAAAATGACTTTCACATATCCCTGGTAACTCAACTAAGATTACAAATACATCCCTTAGAGGGAATCAATGAACAAATAAAAATGGTACCTTAATGAGTACAACAAAAGTACAAATGAATGTTAAAATGACATTGAAAAGTTTATTGACAGTGCTGGTCAACAGCACAATTATACTTTATCTACACCACAAATTTATATTATGAAGAATCTGCTAAGTAGAAAGTTAACTCCAATCAGAATTATAATTTTTAAATGAGTAAAGTCCAAATAAAGTTTTACTATATATACTATATTAAACCAAATTTGATCCCACTTACATGGTTTTAGCAACAGTGCAAAACTGCAACTTTTAACAATTTTATTCTGGAGAGATACCTGAATTTGCATTAGTCTGTGAGCAGTTCACAGAGGATGTTCTAACACTGACCTTTCACACAGCTATGACCCTTTTATTTTCCTTCTGTCAAAAACATACTTAAAAAGTGTATCTAATGAATTTCCTATTCCTCTGCTCACGTCGCATAGTTTTATTTGGATGAGGAACCACGTGTAAAACTGCGATCGAGCTCACCTGTGTGTACTATTGAATCTTTGTATCAAACGACTCCCATCTGCTAATCTGATCTGAATTTTTGTCGTTGGCACTGAATCATCAATGAGAACAACGGCATTAAGTATGGACTTATCCTCCTCTTCAGGAGACGAAGGGGTACTGACTATTTCAGGTGTAAGGCTGAGAAGGAAGAATTGAAGAATTAGAACACAAGTCTGAATACGTAAGACGTGCAACAGTGAAGACAGTGGAATAATGACTGACATCCACAGCTGACTCTCAAGTTTTCCCGCCTGGGATCTGGACCAGCAAGAGTACGGCTTCCTTTGGGTCTCCCATAATTCCTCCAACTTCTTTCATTATACTAAAATTATTGTGTATCCTAGGATTCTATTTTTTTTTTTTTTCAACGTTTTTTATTTATTTTTGGGACAGAGAGAGACAGAGCATGAACGGGGGAGGGGCAGAGAGAGAGGGAGACACAGAATTGGAAACAGGCTCCAGGCTCCGAGCCATCAGCCCAGAGCCTGACGCGGGGCTCGAACTCACGGACCGCGAGATCGTGACCTGGCTGAAGTCAGACGCTTAACCGACTGCGCCACCCAGGCGCCCCATCTAATTTATGGTTTATCCAATCTCTTTCAACAGCTTAACTCTGTGGGGCGCCTGGGTGGCTCAGCTGGCTGAGCGTCCAACTCTTGATTTCAGCTCAGGTCATGATCTCACGGCTTGTGGGATCGAGCCCTGTGTCAGCACAGAGTCGGCTTGGGATGCTGTTTCTGTACTTTAATGCTTTCTGTTTAAAATAGATTCTGGGGGCGCTTGGGTGGCTCAGTCAGTTAAGCGTCCGACTTCGACTCAGGTCATGATCTCACACTTCTTCGTGGGTTCAAGACCCACGTCGGGCTCCGTGCTGACAGCTCGGAGCCTGGAGCCTGCTTCGGGTTCTGTGTCTCCCTCTCTCTCTGCCCCTCCACAGCTTGCACTCTGTCTCTCTCTCCCTCAAAAATAAATTAAAACATTCAAAAATAATAAATAAATAAATACATACATACATAAAAACCAAAAAAACAGATTCTGACCGGGGTGCCTGGGTGGCTCACTCGGTTGGGCGTCTGACTTCAGCTCAGGTCATGATCTCACGGTTCATGGGTTCGAGCCTGGCGTCCAGCACTGTGCTGACAGCTCAGAGCCCGGAGTCTATTTCTGATTCTGTGTCTCCTTCTCTCTCTGTCCTTCCTCCCCTTGCCTCCCCCCCCCCCCCCCCCCCCACCCCCGCCGCTCTCACTCTGTCTCTCCGTTTCTCAAAAATAAAACAGGTTAAAAGAATTTTTTTTTAAAACAGATTCTGACCAGATAAGCTTCTTCTCAAAATATGAAAAGAAAGTACCAGGTGGGGAAACTAGGTAAGGAAAGCTGTTCAATGCATTTCTTTATAAGATGTGTGTACGTCAAAATGAATTTATGTGGAATAACATTTGAGAACAGGAATGGATTTACAAGAAGGTTTAGGCCAACCATATCACTTTATAGGAAAAAAACAGAGTCACAGAGATTGAAAGACATTTTCAAAGCCACGAAAGATAGTTAGCTGAGTAAGCTGGTTAGTAAGGTATAAAAACACATTTTAAAAAGTTGTGGCAACTTTAATATTTAGCCTTCAAAGTTATACCTTTTTATTACTTATTAAAACATTCTCCTTATCATTCAACTGATCACAATAGAATGACATTTTTGATACAATGTTTGTATGTTTCAAGTATTACGTTAAAAAGAAAATGAAGAGAAAGAGGGAAGTTAATCGATAAAACAAACTCTCCAGGCAAACTGGAGGAAAGGACGGAGGTTGTCCGGAAGGAGAGTGAGTCTCTTGGTCAGGTAGAGAAGCATCTTCTAACTTAAGAGAGGGCAGTAAGGATGGATTTCCTGAACTTGGAGGCTAAGAGGAATATATTAAGAAAGTTAATTCCGGTCAGGCTCCGTTTTCTCAGGGAAGCTGGAAGCAAAAAAAGTCTGCCGAGGGCAGGAAACATTTGGGATGAGCCCTCTGAGAGTGGGAGAGGGCAGCTTGCCCGTCCGGCATGGGGGCGCCTGGCATGGGGGTGCGAACATCCCCAACAGTACTGGGCTGCACAGGGGCAGACAAATCCACAGGCTGCACAGCAAGGCAAGGGGCTGCAGAATTGCTGAGATAAGAAAAGGAAGAAAAGGCAGGAAGGGAAGGATTGTTAGATTTTAGAGGAGAGAGCCCTTAAGGGCCCAGGGGTCGAGATGAAGTCAAAACTCAGAACAGGTGAGTGGCAGGTGGGTTCTTTTGCACTGCACAGTATGAGAACAGGCAGCCACTGTTCTTAAGCAGAGAGATTTGCTTCAAATCATGATTTGCATCATCATACACACAAGCTCACAAACCTACAGCGACGGTCTACTTACTAGCCCTGCTTATCAGAAATGATTCTGTGATTTCCTGGGGCTTGTTGGGTTCTACTCCAGCTCACTAAGCTAATTTTTATGCAGGAATACAGTTTATTCTGCCACTGTACATTTGTAGCTTCAAACCTATGATCTGCTTGCTCCTATGATACTACATGAAGGAACTAGGTAATATTTTTATTGCATTTAGGTTTTCCTCATAATTATTTGTCATATCACAGTAAAAAATTAAGTTAGCTTCCACCTGTGTAATGTTCTTATATTATATGTATTTTTAAGTTTATTTATTTTAAGAGAGAAAGAGGGAGAGAGAATCCAAAGCAGGATCCGTGTTGTCAGCACGGAGCCCGACACGGGGCTTGAACTCACAACCGTGGGATCCCGACCTGAGCTGAAATCAAGAATCGGTAGCTCCACCGACCGAGGCTCCCAGGCATCCCTATCTTGTGTAACGTTCTGTCTGCAATTCGACTGACGGCTATGGAAAACAATGGACTTATTTCCATTTCTGTTTTGTTTGCCTCTGTTTTGTGATTTCTGTTCAGTCGTTATCTGGAATTCTTAGGAAATGAGCCATTTTAGAAAGTTGCTTTCTGAATCTGTAAAGGTGAACTGTTAGAGAACCTTTATATTTTAACAGACTTCTTAACGTAAAGCCTTCTAAAATGTCCTAGGTAGTTCTTCACTTTCTGAGAACGTAACATATACTCTACTACTCTACATTTCGATTCATGTGCATCCGAGAGGCTCACACCACCATGTTAATCTCCTAGTGTCGTTTCCTACACAGAAGCTGAAAATTCTGAAGACTACATTTCTCAGACGCCCTTGCAGCGAGAATTTTATATAATCCCACCCTTCTGCCAAGCGAGATACACGCTTGCATGGTGAACGTAAGCACTACGAGGCCAACGTTTTGCAGCTCTTCTGGTCCCCCAGGTCTTGGAGGCATTTGATTCTTCTACAGCAGCCATGACAGAATGTTCCAGTGTCTGGTCCCTAGCTTCCATGGGCACTGAGCAGCTGAGGGGGACACAGGAAGTCTTTACTCTAGAAAGTTCTCTGTTGCGTTTGTTTCTTCCAGGAAAGCTTGATTTGCTATTTCCAGAAATTCTATAAACTATCCAGGGTTCTGTCAGAAGCCCCTTTTTAAGCTAGCAAGTGGATTCTGTTTTCTACACTCGGAAACCCTGACCAATATGGCTAATGATTAACGACACAGCATTCTCACCACTTATTTTTGTCATTTTGTCAGGTATTTTTTGTCATATATTTTGTCATCATTACCTCCTTTCTTTGGGGGGGTCATGTTCTCTAGCTAATTGCCTTATGAGAAGAAAGACCGGTCTTTGTAAGATACAACAATGAGATAACACCCTTATTTTTATGAGTTGAAACTGTCGATTGTAATCACTGGCTCGTCTCAGCTATCTTCCCTTTATGCTACCTTCTTCATTTTCAGTTCTAGATTTACTGTTCCACTAACCAAGGTGTGCATTGTAACATTAATTCTTGGTCATAAATTTAAATAAAAAAGAAAGACTATGTACAAAGCAGAGAGATGGCTGGGCATTTTACCTGTGTTCTAAATTAAAAATCATAATCTGACTAAACATTCAGAAATGAGGAGTGCTACATCTGGAGGTCATAGTTATAAAATCAAAAGAGAGGAAGAAAACCGTCAGGAGAAAGCTGACCCGTGTTAGTGGTAAGGAGAGATAAGGGAGAAAATTTCCAAACAGATCTGTGAGTGGGCACTGAAGGCTTTGGGTCCTAAGAAAAGCCGGGGCCACACATGTCCCTGTATTCCCTACCCGTCTCAGAAGTCAGTGTCTGTCAGGAGAAAAGGATACAGAAAGGGAGACTCGAGGTATGAGAGATGAGCGTAAAGAACTGACGTGAATTCTTCCCTATTTTGAGAAACGCGAGGGGGAATAGCGAACCAGTGTGCACGAGGCAAGGGAAAAGAACCTGGATGGGAAGGAATCACGTGGAAAGGAACAAAGGACGCACTGAAAAGGCTATGATGGAAACAAGGCCCGTGTTACTATTTTACGTGTCACTCGTAATACGTGGACAAAGACAGGGTAACTTTTACCAACAAAGTTCGCAAGATTTCTGAAAATTCTCTTAAGCCACGGCTGTCATAAAGGAGTCCGCTCACACACACATGATGCCACGCACATTGGTTTCTGAACTGTATTCGCCAAAGTCCTAGGGGCTCTTTAGAAACATCTCCAGAGCAATGCCTTCCTTCTGCAGTCCAAGCTCAGGTCGTGTGAAATGTTTTCCGTGCTGGGTTTCCCTAACTTGAAGAAAGGGTTTGGTGGCTTTAAATGTGCTGAACACAAACCAACCTCAGCACACAGCTCCTGCTGCGAGAGCTTAGCAGTGCCTTATGGCGGACAGGCAAGCTCACAGCTGAGACCTAAGATGCCGACTGTCTCATCTAATCAACAACCCTTTACGATCTCCCCTTGTGCGCCCGTGTAATCAGAGAGAGGCAGGACCGCACAGGGGTCAAAAGCACCAGCTCGCGCCAGAGTGTGGGGTCTGAATCCCACAGAGCAACCACTTCCCAGACCCGTCGCCTTGGGCAGACTGCCACGGCAGCAGATGAAGTCATCACAGGATCTATATCCAAGAGTCGTGAAGATTAAGTGACTTCATGTATTTTAAAGTGTTTCCTGGGCCAGGGATGTGGTGACTGCTATCTAAGTATGAGCTACCAATATTATCACTAGATTTGCATATGTAATTCTACCGGCAAGGCCTTCGCGGTTCATGTTTTAGTTTTTACTTTCTAGGTTATTTTGCTTTTGTTATTCTCAAAGAAAACTCGTGCTGGACAAAGACAAGTATTTTTCTCATTTTAGGATTTTACCTTCCAAGTTTTTGTCCTTCTCCACTGAAAGCCTTGAACCTCAGTCTAGGTTTTATGTATTCTTGATCCCGGCGGTCCTCCATATCCAAATTCACGTGGCCACCGTGAACCAGCCGCTGAAGCTCCAGGGGAATCTCTCTTTTAAAAAAGGAAAAAGGTTTTAGTTCACTTAAAAAAAAAAAACCTAATCTACACCGTTGACATGATTATAATCAAGTTGTGAGCTACTCTGGGAAACAGTTATAATACAGAAATTCCCACGATGATGGATTAGTCCCTGTAGATCTTTTCTTCTTCAAGCTGCCTCACATTATGATGCCTCCAGCTTTGCTTTTCTATTTCAAAATTGCTTTGGCTATTCGGGGTCTTTTGTGGTTCCATTTACATTTCAGGATTGCTTGCTCTGGTTCTGTGAATAATACTGTTGGTATTTTAACAGGGATTGTGTTAAATGTATGGTTTGCTTTGGGTAGTACAGGCATTTTAACAGTATTTGCTCTTTCAATCCATGAGCCTGGAAGGTCTTCCCAGTTCTTTGTGTCATCTTCCAATTCTTTCACAATGAGGTATTTCACCTCACACCTGTCAGAATGGCTCAAATAAAAAAACACAAGAAACAATAGGTGTTGGCCAGGATGTGGCAAAAAGGGAACTCTCTTGCACTGCTGGTGGGAATGCAAACTGGTGCGCCCGCTCTGGAAAACAGTATGGAGGCTCCTCAAAACATTAAAAATAGAACTACCCTGTGACCCAGCAACTGCACTACTGGGTATTTATGCAAAGAATATAAGAACACCAATTCTAAAGGATACACCCACCCCTATATTTATAGCAGCATTATTTACAGTAGCCAAAACACGGAAGTAGCCCAAGTGTCCACTGACTGATGAATGGATAAAGATGTGCTATATATACCCAATGGAATATTAGTCAGCCAAAAAAAAAAAAAAAAAAAAAAAAAGAATGAAGTCTTGCCGTTCCCGATGATGAGGAAGAAGCCAGAGTATTACGCTAAGTGAAATACTCAAAGACAAATACCATTAGGACTTCACTCATATGTAGAATTTAAGAAACAAAACAAACAACCAAAGGAAAAGTGAGAGATAAACCAAGAAACAGACGGTTAGCTACAGAGAACACACGGATGGTTATCAGAGGGGAGCTGGTGGGGTATGGGTGAAACAGGTGAGGAGGCTAAGGACTGTACTTGTGCTGAGCACTGGGTGACGTGGGAATTGTTGGATCGTTACATCGTACACCTGAAATGCATGTAACACTGTATGATAACGGTACCGGAATCAGAATCTGTAAAAAAGCTGTATCACATTATTCCTTAGTGGTTCTCAATACAGGGACTTTTTGTCATCAGTGATCCTGGAGTGCTTCTAACATTTAGAAAGCCAAACTGTAAGATGGCAATTTATCCTTAAATAAACGCTAGCAAATTCCTGTGAGGACATAAGAGTTAATATAGATATTTACTTCTAAACTCTCTGGAAGAAGCTGAAGTTTAAAAATCGATAGGTGTCTTTGACTGTCGAGTGATTCGCGAGTGCTGCCGTTCAGGGTCGGGACCCAGGTATGAGATGGTCTGCCACAGGGATTCAGTTTGCCGAATCAAGTCTTGTCTCGGGTTCCACAGAATCACTGAATGCCCTGCCTGAGACTCACATGGATGACAACACTGTCTGTAACGTCTGAGTCTAGAACTTCAGGCTTTGGGTCTGTCTTAGAAAAAAGCAAGACACATTTTGGGGGGTGGGGAGCATTGTATTAATATACTTCGAAAATTTCAGGAATATGTGTATCATATAAACAGAGAAGACTGCACTTTGGTTTGCTTGGAGCTTTACCAAGTCCCTGGCTTCAACGCCACTGATGGTAATTATGTTGCCAAACTCACACACCTCATCATTCCGCGTTTATGTTTGTCACATTTTCTTTGAGAGGTGTAAGACTGCACATAGGTGCGAATTATCTGACTACTAGTATTTTGTCTTCTGGTGTGGTCAGATGAAGCAGTTATAAATTAAAATATGTACAATTTTATGATAAATTATTTTCCTTTATTTCAATACATTTAAAGTAAATTTTAGATCATTTTTTGGGGAAATAATATGCAGGGGCGATTATGTCGTCTGCGAGTTCTTCTTTGAGGACAGTGAAGGTGGTGGCACAAAATATTTGTCATAAAAAGAGGACAGTGATTCTACAGTTGCCAACTACTATCTGACATCAAATCACTGTTTTCAAGGAGTCTTTTTAAAAACTGTTCTTGATCATAATTTTACTTCAAATTAAAACTCCTAAAAAAAACTCTTTTAGGATACCATGACTGCTTGAATATTAGTCCATAAAGTTTGTGGATTATTTTCATTTAAGAATAAATGAGTTTTGGTCTACATTATAGGACATCCAACATCAGCATGGTCTTGTCTTCCGCCATCTTGAAACAAGCATCAATTTCAATAGCAATGTTGATTTTCCCTTAGCAGATCTTCACTTTCCCTAACCAGCTGCTCCCAGCTCTTCCCAGTGACTGCAGGTCTCCTGGTCCACAGCACTGTCTTAAACTATTATTTCCTCGTATTTACCCTCGCCACATACTGCCTTCTAGGACAGCTTCCCCACCTTTCTCAAGGACGTCAGCATATCGTCTACAGCACTTTTTGGTATCCAAACATTATCTCTGTAGAATTCAAATTCAAAATTCATGCTGATTAGTGTTCTAAAAATAGAGGTTCTCAACGCCAATGAGTTTCACCTCTACTCCACTTCAGCCACTCTCCTTGGACATATTTACATCGCTTGGAAAAGCTCCAGCTTCAGTTCCTGGATGGAGCATAAGCTCCTACTCCAGCCCCTTCCCTGCTACTTAAATCTCCCACTTACTCACCAACCTTCTCTGTTTTAGTTGTGTTTCTACTTAGGAACGATCACATTGATGCAGAAAAGCTTTCATAATCATAGCAAAATCACCTGATTCCTCATGCTTTAGCAAGGAGGGCTGGTGAGCTATGATGTTCGTTAGATGGGTCAGAGCATCGTATAGATGGTTTACTTTCACGAACCACTACTCCAACTAACCTTTTGAAATCTTCTGCCAGCAGTAATGTCACCTTAAAAATTTTAATATAAGTTGCTGAATTTCAGGTACACATACAATGAGAGTCATCCTGTTAATGGTAAGCAGGAGAGTGGCTTAGTGGATGGACAGCTACATGCTAATCAATGCACTGACTTATTACATTAAGAGGTTTCTTCCTGGAACTGGGACCATAGCTTGATCAGATTTTGGAAGGGGCCAATGTCTACTGTCCCTCCCCACCAAGTTAAGGACCAGAGACTTACAGATAGCAATATACCCTTTAGATATTTAAAGATACCCTTCCCTCAGCAACCACTTACATAATACATCCCAGTATCGTGAAAAAGTCCCGCCCTAAGTGACAAACAGAACACAATACATCTTACCCTTTTTTAACAGACTCCAGAAATTGAGCATTTGGTGGGTCGTGATAAGGTCTCAGTTCTCCATCATCTAAACTGAAACCATTGCTCCACAGTTTAAGCAAAATCTGAACCTTTTGAGCATAGGAAAAAAGACAAAGGCATATAAGAATCCATCTTACTGAACAATCTTAAGCTTCCAATGTGATATTTCACAACATATTAAGCCACCCACTTTATTTAAAACATGGGAGTTATTATTTTTTATTCACAGTTAAAATAAAGACATAAATGAAAGCATGTGTTTGCCAGGCAGATTTGTATGTAGCTTAACAAATCAACAATGGCTGAAATACCAAAGGTCCCACAGCTAGACCCTGGCCTTGAAGTACAATTATTCTGGGTCACTGAGAAAATGAAAGGATTGAGAGCATACAGCTGTCACTCCACACCCACCCTTCTCATTCATCTGTGCCCATACTCTTGTCTGCTACAGGGCTTAAACAGTTATGTCAAGGGGCAAGAGAGAATTTCCAATGACCCTCCAAGGCTAAACTATACATGTTTAAATGAAATTGTAACTCCAAATTTTAAAAGGCAAAAACAAAGAATGACCGTTTACAACTCAGCTATTTCTATATTCTGACAGTCTACCACTAAGGGTAATTATTATTGTATGTACGTAAAGCTCATTTTGATAGTGAATCATACGTTCTTTCAACGTATAGAAAATATTTACAATCTAAGTACAAGGCATAATGGAGATACAAAATATAAAATTTGAGACTAAAAGCTTTCACATCGATCCTTTTAAAATCCATGTTCCAAAAAATAACAGAAAAGAGATTACATTATCAACCCTTAAATTTAAAACAGCAGGAACTAGAGGCAAATATCTACAATTTTTCATTTTGGCTACTGTACCTACATCTTGCAGTTGGTTTTCTCCATAGATGTATTCAGACCGCTTACAAAAGGAATTGCCCAATCTATATCCTCCACCTGTAAATGACTAAAATACACCGCAAATGAGCGAAAAATTCACTAAGGTTTATAGTGAAAAACGTTATGATAATGTATGATACATATTTCAAAACTAGATTAGTTATAATTAGCCCAACTGGTTTACACTTTCGAGGAAAAATTTTTATCTAAATGAAGCTCTTATGTTACAGAGAAGTATACTCAAGTAAGATACTATGTTTCTTCCCTAAAAACATTAGTGACTTGAGTTGAAATAATTTAGACCAATTTTAAATTTAAAAAATGCATTTACAGGGGCGCCTGGGTGGCTCAGTCGGTTGGGCGGCCGACTTCGGCTCAGGTCATGATCTCGCCGCCTGTGGGTTCAGCCCCGTGTCGGGCTCTGTGCCGGCAGCTCAGAGCCTGGAGCCTGTTTTGGATTCTGTGTCTCCCTCTCTCTCTGCCCCTCCCCTGCTTGCTCTCTATCTCTTTCTCAAATAATAAACATTAAAAAAAAGTTTTGTTAATGTTTTTACATACTGAAATATCTAATTTCAAGTATAAACAGATTTTTAAAAGCCACCATTAGTATTTTATGTTTTATCATAAAAATTATGTTTAAATCATATTTCACAAAGTAAATAACAGTTTCACAGAGTTAAGGAAGGATTTTATAAATGGGTATAAATTACTCTGAAGAAAGGCTGCATATTTATTTTATAAGCTGCTTTTATTTAACTGTTGCAGTCAACTATGATTGTACTTTTTGTTTTATTACACTGATCACAAGGTCTTCTATTTTTCAGGGAGGAAGGCTTATGAAGTAAAAATACCATTCCTTTTAATCACTTTCCATATCATAAATACGCTTTTAATGATCACATTCCTTTCTTTTCTACAGACTAAATAATCCATAAAAAGAAAAAGATACATTGGACTTTGTCAAAACTAAAAACTTCTGTTCTGTGACAAGCCCTGATAAGAGGATGAAAAGACCCGACTACCATCTGGAAGAAAATATCTGCGATCCAGGGGCACCTGGGTGGCTCAGTCAGGTGTCCAATTCGATTTCAGTTCAGGACATGATCTCATGGTGTCATGAGTTTGAGCACCGCATGGGGCTCTGTGCTGGCAGCAAGGAGCCTGCTTGGGATTTTCCCTCTCTCTTCTGCCCCTGCCCAGCTTATGTTTTCTTAGTCTTTCTTCAAATACATATATATACACACATATACATATACACACACATGTATGGATATATATACGCATATAGGTTTATAAATGTATATAAGTACGTATAAGTATACATATACATGTAAATACATATACATATGTATGTAAATATATAAACATATATGTATATTTGCAATGCATATATTTGACAAAGGACTCATACCTATTGAAATCTCTAAAGAACTTTCAAAACTCAACAGTAACAAACAATCCAATTTGAAAAGAGGCCAAAGTCATTTTGCAGTGGGGAGAGTAAAGATAATGGCAAATAAACACATGAAAAGATGCTCCACATCACTAGCCATCAGGAGAACGCAAACTGACATCGCTGGCCGTTAGGAAAGTGCCAACGAAAACGACAATGAGTTATAACCACACACTTATCACAATGGCTAAAATTTGAAATAGCGACAATACCAAATGCTGGCAAGAATGGCGAAACTGGATCTGCCATTCACTGCGAAGAGTTCGGCAGTTTCTAAGAAACTAAACATACGCTTCCCTTATGACCCAGCAACTGGACTCCTGGGCATTCATCCCACAGAAAGGAAAACTGACATCCACACGAGAATGTGGACACGACTGCTCACAGCAGCTTTATCTGTAATTGTCCCCAACTGGAAACACCTCAAACGTCCCTCAGTAAGCAAAAGGTTCGACCGACTGTGGCACATCGATACCATGAAGTGCTACTCTGGACTCAGGAGAACAAGGTACTGAGACACTCAGTAACTCCGATGATCTCCAGGGCATGGAGCGGAGTGAAGGAAAGCTAATCCCGAAAGGTCACATACTATTACTGTATCATCCCACTCGTATAACGTTCTCAACGTTACGACGTTACGGAGGTGGAGAACAGGGTTAGGTGGCAAGAGGTTAGGGATGGGAAGAGGGTGTGAGCACGGCGGGGTCCGCCATGAGGGAGATCCTCGTGATGACAGAGCGCTACCTTGACTGGGCTGACAATTACACAAATCTACACATGTGAGAAAACGACACAGAACTATATATGGACATGGTACCAGCGTCGGATCTTGGCTTTGATTCTGTACTACAATTATGTAAGATATAACCACTGGAGGAAACTGGGTGAAAGGCACATAGAACCTCTCTGTGTTCTTTTTGCATATTCATGTGAATCTATAATTATTTTTTAAGGAAGGGTAAACAGGCAAGTTTCACAGAAACGTAAAAACTTGCTGTGACTTTCAATCATTAATGGATTATAATCTTATAACAATAGAGCAAATGTTTAAAACAGAAACATGTAGGGGCGCCTGGGTGGCTCAGTCGGTTAGGCGTCCGACTTCAGCTCAGGTCACGATCTCGCGGTGTGAGTTCGAACCCCGCGTCGGGCTCTGGGCTGACGGCTCAGAGCCTGGAGCCTGCTTCCGATTCTGTGTCTCCCTCTCTCTCTGCCCCTCCCCCGTTCATGCTCTGTCTCTCTCTGTCTCAAAAATAAATAAACGTTAAAAAAAAAAATTTTTTTAAAACAGAAACATGTAGTCAGAAAACAATGCTTCCAAATAAGATAAAAACCTATAGGTGAGATCGAATATATAAACAGTGTGTTTCAGTTTTAAGTTTAGCACTTACCTTAGATTTGTTATCACCTGAAGCTCTTGTGGCTTCATTCAGAGGGACAGCCCCATGTTCTCTTGCCTCTTTGAAAAGTTCACTCACAATCTTCCCAGTTGAAGGTTGAACTATATGTAAGCCACTGTATTCACGTTCACTTGAATAGAACCTTTCGACATTAAAGTTCATGAAGAAAAACTCAGAATACAAACATAAAACTCCTTTGAAGTAAAAAGCTACAGAGTCTTAGGATATGACCTTTGTTCAAGAAGAACCATTTCTATGACTTCTGTGGAAATACTTAATTTGAAAAATGGGATTAAGGAATGAAATAGTAAATGGTTCATACACTTTCTCCTGATGGGGTTTGTGGCAGTCAAATTCACATCCCACACGAGAACTGGCTTGTCATTTCTTCCATCCCCTTTCTGTAAGTGCTTAGCAAACACATCTCTCGCACAACGTGGGCACTCTTGGTGTGGTGGGCAAAGCAGTGTTGACAATCAGAATTAAGTCTCTTCCCCTGACGAATCCACATTCAGTAGGGACCTACTTAGTGAAGGGACCTACTCCCACACAGGGAATTTATTCCTCAGAGACTTTTGGACTCAAAAATTGTAATTCCCTGTATCAAAGGTACATAATGTAGACCACAATTTTTCCAGTGTATTAGCTACATACATAGTGACTAATTTCTAGTCTGACTCCAACTTCACAATGGTCCTAGGGAACATAAAATTCACATCATGTTTTACATAAGATTTTATCTATTTTATCTCTCAAGATTTTTTTTCAGTCAAGAGTATCAGAAAATATAACCAGCGAAATATCAACATGGAGACACCCAGAATAAGATAACAAAGCTCATATGTTCAGTTCTAAATCTGTCCTGAACTGACTCACAAAACAAAGAGGGGAAATTACATCAATACTGGAGGCTAAGAATAGCCTTTCTATAAGACTTTCTGCAAAATTAGTATATGGAAAACGGGACAGAAAAGACAGAATGGCAGAATGGCTCTTAATTCACTGTAAGCGAAGGAAAAATCCACCTGGAGAACAGGTGGGCACCGTCAGAACCCTGTGAACACAAGACCAGCTCATGATTGCTGAGGACAGGGGTGCGGTGGGCTGGACCCCATCCTGCTAGGGCACTAGGCAAGCACAGAGGTGAGTCTGCCCAGAGCAGCAGACAATGGAAGCCTTAGGGGCCAACCTTATCCTCAGAGGGCCCAGTAGATCAGGCAAGGCCGAACGATGCCATAGCTGGCTCTTAAGGCGAGTGGTGGTACAAGGTGGGTAGCAGAGGATTTGAGGCAGCTGTGCGGAAGGAAAGGAAGAGGAAGGAGGAAAGGAAAACAAAAAGAAAAGCTGCCTGTTGCAGCTATTTCCTGTTGTAGCTCCTTCCCATGTCTCTATTCTGGAAAGCACGACTATATATTTCATCTCAGTCCTGGTTACAAAGACCTTACGGGAAAAATGTGACATGGGAAAGGATTTACTAGTTCCTTTATGGTTAATGATTTTCGTTCCTGTTTAAGAAACCTTTGCCTACCTGAAGGTCACGGAGATATCCCACTTTCTTCCGGAAGTCTTATTTTATTTTTCTTATTATATGTTCTTTTCCTATTTATATTTCCTTTTATATTTAGGTCACAATCCATCCGTTTCTCCTCTTTCATAATTAAGTATGCCTATATCCTTGACTCTTGTCCTCAAACGTAAACTCTTCTGGTCACCAAAACATTTGTGCACTTCCCTAGGTAACGACCTCTTCTACAGGCGATTCTCAAATATGTTTTTAGCCTCCTGTGCCTGACGGGGTCCAGGGCTGAACTTAAAAGCACCTACTGAATCGAATTCATCTCTCCAAAACCAAAACTAAACCTGTATTCCCCACACAAATCTTCTCAGGAACAGTCACATTTTTTTCCTGTGCAGCCTGTAGGTCTCTTTCCTACTCAGTTGCTCCCTATATCCCACGTTACCATGTTTCTACAGTAAATTCTTTGGAAGTATCCCACGCTGATTTTACTCTTTCTCCTCCATTCCACTGACGCCACTTGAGTCCAAATTTTTATTGCCACATTTCTTAGATTACCGTCATTGTTTTCTTCTTAATTTCTCTCCTTATCTTGTTCTCCCCATTACTATTAATTTTACACTGTACCGCCAGTCCTATTTTTCTAAAATATATAACAATAGCTAACACTTATCAAGGAGTAACTATGTGCTCATTTAATCCTCGTAACAGTGGTATTATCTCTGATTTACAGAGAAAACTAAAGCTTAGGGAGTTTCAAAAACTTGTCCATTGGCAAAACCTTATTAAAACAGAGAGGAAAAAAAATTAGAACTGAGGTGTATCTGTCTCTAGAAACAAAGCTTTTCTCACTGTGTTACAGTTTTTAGCATGAAATTTACATTAAAAAACATACGCTGGCTTTCCATTGTCTTCGACACAAGTACAAGCAAGCCCCTTTGGCATTCAAGGCTGTCTGCCCATAATGTGGCTCTATCCAGGACTGGCTATGTAATTTGCGGGGCTCAGTGCCAAATGAAAAGGAGTCTCTCTGCTCAAAATTTGTTAGGAATTTCAATATGCAAGGGCACAACACTAACCCCAGCACGGGGCCTTTCGCAGCATGGGGCTCTGTGTGAATGCACAGGTCACACGGCCAGGAAGCACACCCTGCCAGCACTCTAGCTAGCCAACCTTATCTGCAGCTGGTCTACTAAAGTTCTGCTGGCTCCTATTCGGATCCCCCTCATCATACGTATCATTTTCTCCTCTGTGCCCATTTGTTTAGGAACCCTGTCCCTTGTCTTTTGTGGTACCTGTATCCTAATAATCTTTTAAGGTCCAGCTAGGTTCCAACACTGTGCTAGTCATCTTAAACACTTATCTCATTTAATTCTCAAAATAAAACTGCCTGATGACGCAAAAGAACTTTTTTTTTTTAAGTTCTCAAATTTTTGAATAAGTCCAATTTCATAGTCGTTCAGTGTGAACAAGGAGGCACACTGTTTTTAGGTTCTGTTAGATGTCAACTTTTGCAGATGAATATGTTAAAGCTGGTGTCAGGCTATCTTCTGAGTTCTGTAGATTCTATCCCTCCTCTCCTAAATTACAAACATAGACCACATTATGTGCAGAGTTCCAGACAGTGAAAATATACTGGATTTAAAAATGACAATGAGCAGAGAAATAATTTGATATGCAATACTGCCCAAGAAAGTGAACCATGAAAATAAGCAGGTCTTCTGTACCAAATAAAGCAGCAGAAATGCAATGAAACTGAGTATATGTCAATGTGGAGGATGGAATCAAAAGAATTATATACTTAGTATTAGAAAATAGCATACTGAGTTAAAAAAAAAAAAAAAAAAGATCGCCAATAACTTGCTTCATTGTATTCTAAGCAGACTAAACACAGCTTAAGCCTCAGTCAATATCTTTTAGGGCAGCTCCTCCTTTTGGGTATGTAAATATTTCCAGAGATCAAATCTGAGGCACAAAGTTCTTCAAAATGGCATTATCAAATTGCAACTATTAATGGCAACACTGCTTCAGACAGGACAAAACAAAAGAGAAAAAAAACATTCATTAAAATATCTTAAAGATCCAGGTGCCTGGGTAGCTCAACTGGTTTTGCATCTGACTTCTGCTCAGGTCATGATCTCACAGTTCGAGCTCCACATCAGGCTCGCTGCTGTCCAGCCTGGAGCCTGTTTGGAACCACTGCCTCCCACTCTCAGCCCCTACCCTGCTTGTGCTCTCTCAAAAATAAATAAACATTAAAAAAAAAATCTTGGGGCGCTCGGGTGGCTTAGTCGGTTAAGCATCCGACTTCCGCTCAGGTCATGATCTCAGGGTCCATGAGTTCAAGTCCGGTGTCCAGCTCTGTGCTGACAGTTCAGAGTCTGGAGCCCGTTTTCAGATTCTGTGTCTCCCTCTCTCTCTGCCCCTCCCCTGCTCATGCTCTGTCTCTCAAAAATAAGTGTTAAAAAAATTAAAAAAAACAACAACTTAATGATTATATTTGAATAGCAAGGAAAACATTAATACACTAACCTTATTATAAGTAGTCAACTATTTTGTTGTATCGTAAACAAATTAAGTTGTTCAAAATACGCTCAAATTGGCGAAACAATGGTCAAACAGTTAATGAATAAAACTTTGGTACATAAATATTTTAAGTATTTTCAAAACTTTGGAGAATGTGTAAGTCAAGAAGTTAAAATATATTGTATATATATTTTACATATATATGTACACACACACATACGTGTCAAAAATGAAAAGGACAGGATATTCAAACAGTGCCAAGATACCAAGCTGCCGATGTACAAAAGAAAAATCGTATCTTACAATGGAATGATGTGGTGATCGGCCCCTTTGTCAAGTGAACATATCACCAACAGTGAGAAAATCTGAAATTACATATGGCTCCTGATGTGATATAATACAGGGTAGGCAGTATCACTTACTAGTATCCTTGACAAATATGTTTAACAAGAATCTAATGGCGAAGACACAATGACCTTGAATGTCAATGTAATGAATTTTGGATTATACAGCTGAGCTAAGAGCAAACAGCGAACAGATGAGGAGAATGCTCTGGATTCAGATTCAAAACCGGCACAATCAAGTGGATGGCATGGCCATTGGTTAGATCCTAAATCCAAAAAGGGCTTGAAGAGATATTTACGGACTAGACATTACAGGATTTCAGGAAATTACTGTTCATGTTCTCAGCTGTGATACATTACCAGGTGATAAAGGTGTTTGTGCCTCTTCTTAGTGGATAGTCTATTGAAGTGTCTAATGAAACGTTATGATGGCTGCAATTTGCTTCCAAGTAGTTGAGTAACAGAGTGTTTTTACAGATGTAATGCTGTAACATGTTAACAACCGGGGAATATAGGGAAAGCATATACAGCATACATTCATTGTACTAATCTTGTGATTACCTATGGGTTTGAAAATTCATAAAATAAAAAGTTTGGGGACAAATTTTCTTTCTTCTCATTCATGTCCAAAAAGGGTACATCATTTTTATCTCCCCTACAGAAAAAAGGATGTGGAGTAGTGACAAACAAAAAAGAAAGGATAATTTCTAGTGAAGTCTTAAATTTCTGGTAAAATGACAGACTTTCTGTGAATGAGATATAATGGAAAAATACCAAGTTTCTCCACGGTGATGAAATTCGCAGTATTAAAAAGACATTAATGAAAACATTGCTAGAAACAGGAAAACTCATGGTAATGAAGTGTACCTGGCTCTCATCTCTTAAATCTAGTGGTTCTCCTTCTAGTTCAGGGGTTTAACAATAGCAAATACTGTCTAAGAGATCACTTATTCGATGGGTCATCATCCGTGAAAGCACAGACAGGTTCCTGAAGTTCTAGGTTCTTAAATGGAGGATAGAAGGCATATAGGGACTCCATGAGTGGGTTTTCAGAAACACAAATCCTTAAAAACAATTAATAAAATTGTGCGTAAATGCTCTTTTGTGGGGAGATGGGCTATAGCTTTTGTCATATCCTCAGTGTGTCCTATGACTCAAAAAGGACCGCAGTGTCCAACAAAAATACTATTCGGTGTGTATTTCTTTATGATGTCTACCAAAGTATCAGGACTTTAAGACAATTTTTCCATAAGTATGTTTTAGCCTTCTACTATTGTTCTAGGAATACTACCTAAATAATATGTACTTTAGAAATCATAGTTTCAGAAAAAATTCCCAAGGCCATTTAAAATAAGAGGATTGGTGAACTAAAAACACATGCAATGTTTAAAACCAAAACAAGACAAAAACAGAACAAAACTTACCTCTGAGGTGGTGTTCGCGGGCTTTTAAAGACTGCAGCGTTAGGTCTATCAGATTTGGAAGATTTGCATTTCACTTCATCTTCATATAATTCCGCCAAGGCCAACTATAAAACAACAGATTTGTTATGAAGTATAACCCTAGGAATGAACTCTTACAGACAAGTAGAAATGAAGAGTAGAATATTAACTTGTGATTGAGCCATAAATTTTTTTTAAGTTTATTTATTTATTTTTGAGAGAGAGACACAGAGAGAGAGAGAGACACAGAGAGAGAGAGAGAGAGAGAGAGAGAGCGCGCGAGCGATCAAGGGAGGGACACAAAAAGAGAGAGAAAGAGAGAGAAAGAGGGAATCCCAAGCAGGCTTTGCACTGTCAGCGCAGAGCCCCATTTGGGGCTTGATCCCAGGAACCGTGAGATCATGACCTGAGCTGAAATCAAGAGTGGGTCGCTTAACTGAGTGAGCCACCCAGCTGCCCCTGAGTTGTAAAAGTTTTAATGAAAAATAAAGGCTGCTGCTTCAGATGACCTCCTTCCAAAATAAAACCAAAGTATCTCTCACTTGATAAAACTAATCAAAATGCCACATATACTAGAATAAATTAAAGTTACAATAACTGCTTAATTGTTTTTAATTAACTATTCACCTGTTTCAAAAACTGCATTTGATAATATTTTCAAAGTTGGGTGTATAATTTTCCTATAATTAAAAAAAAATACTTGAAGATGTTTTACACTCATGTCAGTCTGCTCTGATAAAAATTATTTCATTTAGCTGTTTAAGTTTTCAAAATCCAAGCACATAAAATAATTTCAAAATTATTCTATTTAAAACTTTAACAGACATCTGAATTTCATCAAGTTTACACAAACGAACTTTTAAAAATATAAGATAATAAACTGTACGTATGGTTTATATAACTTTTAGAAAACAGTATTACCAAATAATGCGTTATAGATACATGGCTGGGTACCTTCAAAATGGAAAGAAAAATCCAACATAGTTCCTGAAATTGGAATTTTAAAAAGTTATTCATAAAATTTCAGCATTAAGTTATTTTGTTGCCACTTCTGACAACTTGAACAATTCAAAAATTTCCCTTAATGTCCCCCGAATAGGCATGATCATCTCTGGAAAATCTTTTGGGAAGAAAGTAACCAAAAATGATACTTAGAGGGAATGAATGCTGGGACTCATGATGTCCCTGCAGCATCATATGGTGTAAGTTCATTCGTAAATGTTACAAAGAGATTTAATTTATATTAGTTGACATAGCAAAAGACAGCACACCAGAAAAGGAAATGATTATTAAACGGATCAGAATAAACTAAGGTACTGGTCAGAACCAACAGAACAACAACAAAATATCCGTCAAATAAAGAGATGAGAATGTGTGCATTATGAAGTAACGAAGCATGTGAATCATCAGGACGGAAAGTTCCACGGGCTAAACAATGAGATTATGAAGCTATTTCAATTGCACAGAGGGAATAAAGCACATAAGCACTGATCATCTTTTCTCCAGAATTTAAAATGTGAAGAGCATGACGCGAAACCTGAAGGAAAAGTAACTGAGAATGAGAATAATCAAGTAGACAGCAAAAGATGAAAACTCCTGGAATTCTCAGCCTTAGAGTGACAACTGCCAGAAGGTATAGTTTTTATACAGAAGAACAACATCACCATTACCGGGGAAGCTTTGAAAATGCACATACTCCGGCCCCACCCTGACCCAGTGAGTGAAAAACTCTTGGGGTGGGGGGAGGAGCCTGCAATCTGTGCTGTATCAAGCCTTCTAGATGATTCTGACACGCACTAAATTGAGAACCAATGATACGGAATACTGATAGCCATCAGGATTAGGATACTTGTGGCAACTGTAACACAGGACCAGACGTTCTTATTCTTTTGCCCACTTACAGAACTCCACTATTTCCCCCAACCCGTCCTAACTCTCGTAAGTACTGAAGTGATCTCTAATCACCCCCGACTCCAATCTATAGGGACACACAGCTCTGAGAACAGAAACCTTTTTCTTTTGATATGATTCTGGAGGAAGACTGGGACAGAAGCATACAATTAAATATGTTAACCAAGTGTTAAACCCATGTGCGTGTGGATTGATTGAGGGGAACCAGAAGAGAGAAAAGTCTATGAAAATGTTCAGAAACTTACGAACACTGAGGTTTTTAGGGTTAGTATTGTCACTAACAATCCCATCCTAAGCCTTCCCACTGAATGTTTCCCACTTTGGGGGTACAGGAAGGGAGCTAAGATCTGCTCTTGGTTTGTTATCCAGAGGAGATTTCTGCGGTTTGTAAGTCAGAGGCTCACAGTGCCGGGAGGCTTTCTGGGGGACAGCCGTCCAGGTTTCCTCCTGTGCTAAATGAGGAAATCTCTTCTGATTTAGATGCCAACAAACCCTACACTGCCTGGCAGCTAACATATACGTACTTAGGGGTATCTTTTGCGTGTTCCAATTAGTAATACATTACTCTTTTCCTCTACAATATTGTGACTCTTAGAACGAGCTTTCCAGAAAGAAGTATCTGCTGAAAAGTACACTTAAGAAAGCAGAGCTAGATTAAACAATAACGAGGCAATAAAACAATAATTGATATTAAAGAAACTCATTGGGGAGAAGAACATCATTCTTTTAAACCTAGTCTATTTCTTCGTACATCATCACTTTGGTTGTTTTCAGGTTTATTTGCAAGTTTTTCAGATGCTTATTAAATTCTAAAGGAAACATTATCAACACTTAATGTATTTAATATCCAAATCACGTTCATAAGATATTAGTTATCCACCTACCAACCTAGCAGAAAGTAGATAAGAACAAAAAATCCCTATCCTCTAACTGATGGTGGAGACGTCGGCATTCTCCAGTGACATTCACCAAAACATCTGTAACCATCAATCATATCAAATCCACTGCATTAGGTCTGTAATCTGCCAAGTATCAGGCAATCATTAACCAAACTTTTCTCATTTTTCACATGAAAAGAAGAAATGGCCTGAAGTGAGAGACAGGATATTAAGTTACAGGGTTTTCACTTTAATAGTATTAGAATGGGCTAACCAGTTAAAGGTATAGTATTCTCCTCCTTTAAAGAAAAAGGAACCGGGGCGCCTGGGTGGCGCAGTCGGTTAAGCGTCCGACTTCAGCCACGTCACGATCTCGCCGTCCGTGAGTTCGAGCCCCGCGTCGGGCGCTGGGCTGATGGCTCGGAGCCTGGAGCCTGTTTCCGATTCTGTGTCTCCCTCTCTCTCTGCCCCTCCCCCGTTCATGCTCTGTCTCTCTCTGTCCCAAAAATAAAAAAAAAAAAAAAAAAAAAAAAAAAAAA